>NC_000085.6:20157346-20419846 GCF_000001635.26 Mus musculus
ACAAATTAACCCACAATTAATATGAGACCTCAAAATTTAAAACTACAAAAGAAAAATATGGCTGAAATAGTTTAAAATAGGCCGAAGGAAAAAGATTGACCTATTGATCTCCCATAGCTCTAGGAATCGTAATTGACTAACTCTGTTGTATCCAAATGTGCAGTGAAGGAAAGGTTAGCATTGAGGGGACAATCCCACTATCAAATCTCTTATCTGCAGAAACCAGCACTGAGTCTCCAATAAGTTAACCATTTCCCAGGAGGATCAGCCAGCCAGCCTCTTGATAACAGGCTAATTACATTTAACCAGTTTCATCATATATAAGAGGAGGAGTTTGTTTTTATTAAAACTAACACTTATTCCAGATATGAATATGGTTTTCACAATATTTTTTTTCAAATTGACTTTGTTATCATAGTAATCTATATATTATTTCCTTTGACAATCATATTCACTTCTCACTTCACAGGCAATGTTCAGCACTGACTTCATTCTTATGAAGTTTTTTTTTAAATATTACTGTATCATACACCATATGCCATAAGAATGTGGCTTGATAACATGGTGGAATGGCTTTGGAAAAGAAAGTTAAAGCAAAATCTGTTTGAGTAATATTTATAAGATAATGAGTATAATTTATGAGATAAGAGTCAAGGAAAGGTTTTCCAGAAAGTCATATATGCTCTGAATCTGTTTCGGAAATATATTTTACCAATAGCTCAAACTTATATGTCCAGAAATCAAGGAGAAAAACCAAAAAGAGTATACCTCACTAGTCATAGTAACCCATTAGAGAGGTTTGCTTTCCTCTTCCTAGGATCTTATGCTCTTTTGACCTAAAAACCTTATTTTCTGAGAACCAGCATCTCTACTGGGAAATTCAAGTGATTTCACTGAGCAACAAACATAAGTTTCTTGAAATTAAAAGGCCTTCCTTCCTGTGAGTCAGTAACCTAAAATTAGAGGCAGAGATGCACGCGGGAGGCAGAGACAGGTGTTTCTCAGAGATCAAGGCCAGCCTGGTCTACAGTGAGTTCCAGAACAGCCAGGACTACACAGAGAAACCCTGTCTCAAAAACAAATCAAAATAACAACAACGTACCAACAACAAACAAGCAAAAATAAAACCTAAACAGAAAAGGTAGAGAACTGATTTTGATTGTTTATCCAAACTACCTCAGAAACAGAGATGGAGCAAATATTTCAGGAATAAAAGCACAGGGTAGTCTGCCAGATAAATATCTATGTTGAAGTAATTTTTCAAGATAAGGAGAGTATACAAGGTAGTAGAAGTTCTCATATCAAGCATGGTCATGCACCCTATTTCATAGATTTTTATTAGTATTACTTCCTTATGTTGCTATGCACATGCTTATGCATATGTGTATGTTAAGCAAATTACTTTATTTTTATATTCTTTCATCACATAATATGATTTCTTGATTCTATATTAATATATAATTATCACTAGATTTATAGCATAGTTTTTACATCATGGTTTATTAGGAAAAGAGTACACAGCATTTACAAACCTTACCTGTTTAAAACCAGTTTGTAAAGCAGTGAGAATCTATATCAAAACATTACACAAAGCTGGGTGTGGTGGCGCATGCCTTTAATCCCAGCACTCGGGAGGCAGAGGCAGGTGGATTTCTGAGTTCGAGGCCAGCCTTTGTCTAAAAAGTGAGTTCCAGGATAGCCAGGGCTACATAGAGAAACAACCCTGTCTCAAAAAAAAAAAAAAAAAAAAAACACCACCACCACCACCAACAAAAACACAAAACAAAATTTAAAAACATTTATTATTTCTTCTGGGAAAGAACTTCAAACACTTAGACTTATATACAGAATACTTTAATCCAACACAGAGATATCCATATTTGTGTCTTTATTTGGAGAAAAACTATGTTTTGCAAAGACCTATGAAAATTTCAGAGGACAGTAGTGGACTTGTGCATAATTTGTTGTCAACTTGACTATATGAAGGAATACTGAGAAAATGCATAGTTGCATTCATGTCTGCAAAGGGTCTGAATGGGAAGGGACAGAATGTGGGAACGCCCTATGGGTTAGAGTTTTCCCGGAATACAAAGTAGAATGGAAAGGTGGCTCACAGGCTCATGCCCTTCCTGCCCAAGTCTATGTATTTTCTGCAGTTTTTGGTTGTGATTACTAGACTCAGGGGTTCTCAGCTTTTGAACACAGAATTACCCTCGCAGGTTTCTGGGAGCCACATAGTCTTGAGCCTGAGATGAGATTTCTCTATTGTTTCTGGTACAATTTGAAAGCCTTAGGCTTCTTGGCTTGAGCAGTTTCAGGTTCCACAGCATACAAGCATCTACTGAGGAAATGACCAGGCTCTGTGAGCATGCACTCCAAGCTAAAAACAAAATAACAAACATATATAAGCAGGATTTATTTATTATTTATTTATAAGTAATAGAGGTAATGTCGGCTTTAGAAAAACCTTGCTGATATTAACTTATCTCTTCCATCTGTACAAAGAGACACACAATTGATATTTTATGTAGATACTGACAATTTAATCACTATCTCCATGACAAATTTTTGAAAATAGGGGTTCTTGCTTCCAAGAGCTCATTAAAACTATTATTAACAACTCATTTATTGAAGCAATCTTTTCTCACCTTATTAGCTTGATTGTTAAACACACACACACACACACACACACACAAATATATGTAATATATAATCACAATATATAATGTATAATCACTATACACACACACACACACATACATATATACATATATATGCAGATTACTTCACGCTACCAGCTCAGGTTAGTCAAATAAGGCTGTGTTATTATGTTGTTATTGTTGAGCAATTATTTTATGCTAAACATATTGGCACATTGTTGTTTGCATTATTTTCCTCAGCCTCTTAGCAGCCTTGTAAATTGAACTGTATGGACATGGGCTCAGTATTTAACTCAATGTAAAATAGAGCAATGTGTGTGTGTGTGAGTGTGTGTGTGTGTGTTGCAGTAAATCTCTTCCCAAATATAACCCAGCAATGAAAACACAACACAATTAATATGAATATATGCTGTGCACCTAGGTTGGACAGTTTTACCGCTATAGTACCATCTTCCACATCTATGAGACCTCTTAGAACTTGTGGTTTCTCCAGGCCATGAGCTTCTGCTCAGTTTTTCTTTTTCCTCCTTCTCTTCTGCGTCCTCTCCCTCTTCCAATTTTCAATTCTTACAAAGTAAGGTGGGAAGCAGATTTACAGGAAATCACCTGAGTGTTGACTCATTCCTTGTTCCCAATCACTCATGGGAACTCATGATTTAATTAACATCAAATATAATTATATATATAGATATATATAATGTTGGTTAAATGGATGACTCTACACCCTATATATACAGAAAATTCGAACAAGACTCTGAGATCTTATAAAAAGAAAAGAATATAAAAATGGGCACAGGATATGATGGAAGGTCTGCAGGTAGTGAGAGGGTAACGTATAATCACAATATATTCTACATATCTGTAAAACTGTCAAAATTTTAAATGAAAAAAATGATAGTTATTTTTAAAAAGTAACTATGCATGATATATATGCACAATATTAAAATAGTAATCGCAAATTATTTATTAAAACTTAGGTATAGATTAGGTGGAATACCTAATTTTTGTTAGTATCAAATTTTAAAATATAATTTTATTCACTTAAAAGTTATCAAGAATTTGCTTAATCGCACTGTAGTCCTTATGTAAATTACATAAGCTTATCTTGTTGTATAGAGAAACAAAATTTAAAAGTACTAATTTTGCAAAAGGACAAAACCAAATTTGAATTAAATACCCCATATCACTTTTTGCTGTGTGTTAATATAAGTCAGAAAGTAAAATCCATATTATCAGCACTTATGCAACATTGATACACTAAAGGATGCCACGTGTGTATGGATCAAACACAAGATTTTGTTGGTTCTTACTATATGAACCTAGTAACAATAGGAATCTATAATTTCAGTAAGGTCATTAATCACACACGCTCTTTTAACAATAAACTCAACACCATGGGTTGTCATAGGTGAGTCAATTTTCAAATAAACATGATGAAATAGCCAAGATATAAAGTAGGGAAAAACACAGTGGACAACCTATATTGTTCAGTGAGTTTTCCTGATTATCCTTGATGAATAAGCTCTAGGGAATCTGAATGTCTGTTCTTGAAAAAATAAGTAAATAATTTTCTTTGATAGCTTCTAAATCCTTAACCATAGCTCAGCATTTTCAACTTCTTGAAATGAAACCATCAGGAAGCACTAGAACTCAGCCTCAAACTGAAGCAAAACCACACTGACGTCTTCTGGCTCAACCACACATCAGCCACAGCCATCACCAATCCAAGATAAACACTTGCATGAGTTAGAATTAAATCATAGATGCAGAAGTTATATGAGTATTTAGGAATATGATATTCACTACAAATAAGTTTATATTATGATAGGTGTACAGACATAAATGCACAAAGTGACCAAAGACAAGTCCATTAACCAGAAATACTATGCAGAAGAGAATAAAGCAAGGCTCTACCAGAGCCTTACCAATACAGATGCAGATGCTTGCAGCCACCAATCAGACTGAGCAGTGGACACCAATGGACGAGTTAGGGGAAGGACTGAAGGAGGTGAAGGGGTTTGCAACCCCATAGGATGAACAAGAAAATCAACCAACCAGACCGACCCCCAGAGCTCCCAGGGACTAAGTCACCAACCAAAGAGTACACGTGGAGTGACCCATGGCTCCAACTGAATACGTAGTAGAGGGTGGCCTTATTTGGCATCAATGGGAGAGGAGGCTCTTAGTCCTGTGAAGGCTTGATGCTGCAGCACAGGGGGATGCTAGGGCAGAGAGGCAGAAGAGTATGGGTAGGTAGAGGAGCACCCTCATAAAAATAGGGAGATAGGGATGGGAGAGGGGGTTTCTGACGGAAAAGCAGGAAGGGGGATAACATTTGAAATGTAAAAATAAATAAATAAACAAATGAATAAATAAATAAATAACCAATAAAAAAGAAGAGAATAAAGCTATCTGAAGAAATATTTGTTAAACCACTTCGTGAATTAAATCCAACATATTGAAAATATTGTGTATGTTATAAGACTAATATATTGTTTAAAGTAGAACCTAGTTAATTGAATGAGAAAATAGGTCTTTTATAATTGACAAATGATGTTTAAAGGAAAATTTAATCGTATAATGATGAAAATTTAAATATTAGTACTATCTACATTTGACACTGAGAATATAATCATGAGAGTTGAAATTTTTGCAGGATTCAGGAGTGGCTCACTAGCAATGGAGAAGGGACAACAGGGGGATTTGAATTCTAATTCATTGTCATAAATTCTCGCTATAACCAAATAAAAGCTTGATGCTCCACAGACTCTAACAGGTGATGCTCATTCTCTGCCAGTGACAAACTACATGTGGCTGGATATGGTAGCCATTGGTCTTTTGCATTGTACTCTGGGGAAGCAGTGTACTTCATGAGCGTTCTTCATTCTTTTGCTACCAGCTAATCCTTCTTACGTGGCTCTACTATCAGAATGGAGAATGGATTTGGTGATAAAGTCATGTTGCTTCATTGCATTCCGTACATATATGTTTTCACCCAGGTTTCCCTCTTTAACATCCAAAGCAGAAAAATATTAAATATAATAAAGATCAGATATACAATTAAAATATATAGTTTTTCTCTAAAAATATAAAACTAAAAGATCAAATTAGAATGTATTTTATAATACTATTACTTCAATTTAAAATCAATGAAATGTTAATGAGATATGTTTTAATTTTGTATTAATTCTTTACAGTACGTGTATAATTTACACTTGTAATTCTATTCAAGAGAAGCTTAGTTCAATGCCTATCTGAAGCTATTCACAACCGCTGTCCAGTTTGTTGAGACATGCAAGGGCTCAACAACTAGAGACCATATTCCACTTTGGTAGATGCTAACATTATTTTCTCTTTTAGATCAAGAATACAATTTACATAAAGTAGGAAAAGTAGATAAACAATTTCCTGGAAAACACATTAAATACTTGCCATTTAGTCGATCTTTCATTTTTCACATAAATGGCTATTTCACATTCTTATTCATGTTACATTGTCTTTGACATCTACAATTAATACTAATACATTACAAATAAGCCTGAATAAGTATAGGGCTAAGGAAGATTTAGCATGAGAATTGACTAGGTTTCTATGTAATGTTCTTTACAGTAGAGACTCCAAAGCTCTTGCTACTCTACTTTCTTATCATCAAGTGTTTCCCAGTACCAAACATGGTCTAGTGATTGAGAAGTTGTATCACCTTATCTCTGAATGCCAACACCTAAGCTATTTTTTCAGCCATATCTATCTGCATACACTGAATGGTTTGCCTAAATTCTATTTTGTGTGAGTAGCTGAGAGCTAACTTTTCCTGAGGGAAAAGTTTGAAGATGAGAAATTTAGGAGACAACACGTTTAAAATTGCCATCCTATCTGGATGACTACAATTATGTCTTGAGTCAATAGGTTATGCTGAAAGTTAATGATTTGTTGGCTCTAAAGTAGTGACCATCTTCTTGTGCATAAGTTGCAGATGGTGGAATGAAGCAAAGACGTCAATTCAAAGATAGAACTGTGGACTTTAAATGATTCTTAAAGTGACATATATTTGGCTTTTATTTCCCATCAAACTTTTTTTTAAGGAAGATAAAATCTCTGCCCTCAATCATTTAGCACGGGATTCTAAGGAATCATTTGGGAAAAGCTACAGAGATGATGCATTGGTAGTATCTGGATCTTTAAATAAGGACCTGGAGAACTCCATGTATTTCCTGGGCATGTCTGAATTTTACCTGCATCATAAAAAAGGGAGGGAGAGCATTTCTATTATCAGTTCTTTCTGCTGTGAATCAGGGCCTTTGCCTCTTTGTGAGGTGATTTAACTGTCACTAACCACTGGGAAAGAGTGCACACCTCAGCAGAAAGTGAGAATCACTAAAGCCAGGTAATATTGTCAGAGCACAGCAGGGTGGTCATGACATTGGCCAGTAATTACCAGCCTGTGTAAAACAACAAGATCAAAATAGGGAATGAAAAGACCAACGCCTTGTTGACTGGGTTTCCAGACACAATTAGCATACAGCCAGAGACAGGTATATTTTCATAGTGCTTCTCACTATAAACTTCTAAAGTCCCAGGGGTACCTTCCTCCCAATTCTTTCACAGTCACAATGTACTGTTAATACTATTATTGATAGTGATTACAGTATTATTTTCCATAATATCTTTCTCCTTTGGACCCCAGGCTAAACGCTGCAGAGTTTATGAATAGCATTAATTAAAAAATCTTTGAAGAAACATCAACTTCATGGGGGAAGAAAGGATATAATATTAACTTCTAATGGGCAGCAACAGAAAATAAATATTTCAAACAATAAGAAGATGTGAAAAGGGAAAGCGGCACTTGTCAGTTAGTAACACAACAGCAAATACAGTCGACAAAGCCACATGCCTTCAGCTAAACTTGTCTAGGAAAACTGTCATGTTTCCTTCTACATTAAAAGCCCATTACATAAGATCTTTTAAAATTAAACTAAGAGGTGTAAATGACCATATTTCTACTTTTAAGCTCTGATCTGAGACCCAGAATTAAAGGTATCACAACCATTAAGTTAGACTGGGAGATAAACGGGTATTGGAATGTTCCACAGGACCACAAAGAAGACATCATGAACAAGGTAACACGGGAAGAGAGAGAGAACTGTTTGATACTGAATACATCCCACTCTATGTTAGACATGTTAGCTCTTGCCATCACAAATTGGCTATGAAGCTACTTTCTGCTCTGTCATGGTCTTAATTTTCAGCGGTGTGACACTACAATAGTTAAAAGACAGTGTTTGTTTAACAGCTACTCCATGGCAGGCTGACATTGACTGTTCATTCAGTAATGCAGCCTCCTGAGGTAAATAGTATTATTACAGGCATTATTTTTCAAATTGAAAAAAAAAGTGAGCTGGGTGGCAATTGTACATTTAATCCCAGCACTCAGAAGTCAGAAGTAAGCAGATATCTGTGAGTTCTAGGCCAGCCTAATCTATAGAGCCAGTTCCAGGGCAGCCAGGGCTACACAGAGAAATTTTGTCTCAAAAAGCCTTAGTTAATTAATTAATTAATTAATTAATTAATGCAGGAAAATTGAGGAACAGAACTGGATTGACTTACCCAATGCCATATGAGTCATGAGTTGTGAGGCTGAAATTACGTCTAACAGTCCAAACCCAGAATCATCTTTTCACCTACTAGCTCACAGTGAGAATTGTAAATGACATTGTTTCACACCTATGGAACATGAGTAACTGCTCTTCTAGGGATTACATATATGATCTAATAAGGATAGAAGTTAAAAACAGACATCTGAACTTAAGTCTATTTCAAAGTAACAAGGCCTTATCACACAAATGTTCAGCGATGACCCCTCGCATCCACTTCACCTCATCATTGCTTTTTGCCCTCATGCGTTTCTTTTCTCTCCATTTAAATACCATTCCATACACTGTGATGTCTGTATGTTTGTGAACTCTAAGCATCATTCTGAATAATACTGAATTTTACAAATCTTTTAAGGTAAATTGAACATTTCATAATTTTCTTAAATAAAGCATTTTTTTTTCAAATCTGACCAGAGTTTAATAATGAAAATATTTCTGCAGAAATATTTATGTTCAGAATTGTTATTCTTTGGTATCAAATAAAAACAGCTAAGATGACCTGCCTCTGTAGCATCTTTCAATTTATATTCACAATTCTAAATCATCTTATTGTTGGGCTAAAATAATCATCAACTAAAATAAGAGTGGAGTCTAGTAGAAGTTCAGAACTCTCGCAATCAATACCAGTTGGCATAAAGTCCCACTGGAAAACAGTGAAAAATGTACCTGCTAGATTTCTAACAATAGGTCGGGTTACTGCCATGGCATTTCTGACGAATGTGGGTGCATCTGAATTGTCCATTGAAATATATGCTGTTCTTTTGGTGGGACCAATGTTTTTGTTTTCTGTTTTCTTGCACATAATTTGAGAGAAATAGGAATTTGAATGTAGAGCTTGCAACTCTTTTTTTAAGTTTCTTCTACATTGACTGCTTAAAATGAATATACTGCCTTTTTATTGAGCTATGACTTTTTGTGTAGCCCAGGTGCACAGAAATAGGATTCAACAAATCAAGGACATGGGAGTTGATTTACATAACCTTTCTTAGGTTCTAAATGCTACTATGGAGTGAAGACTAAACAATCACATTAGGAATGTTATGAGTATGTCTGCTTATTTCAAGGGTATATTAAATACAAAGCGTTAGACATTAGCTATTATCTCCTTTAGAAATGCATGTAGCTTAAGAGAAAATTGATGGCCGAGCTATGAGAGGTTTGAAAGGTTCCAGTTTTCTGGTTTTGTTTTTTTGGTTTTTGATTTTTGTGTTTTAATTCTGGAGCAATATGTAGTCACAGAAGGGTTTTAAACAGGAGAGTTTTAAGATGTGTAAGAATAAGTTATTTTTGGAGAATCAATTTTGGCAGAAAATGGACTAAAGAAAATTATGGCTGAAAACACAGGAACACGTTAGGATGCAGTTGTACTTGTGTGGGGAGTTTTAGTAAAGGGCTATTTTGTCCATCAGGGAACAATTATCAACAGAAATAGTTTTATTTCAGAGCTGAAAATCTTACTGGTTGGAGGACAGATATATTATTAACTGCCTACCACGTCTAGGAATTACCTGACCCAAAACAGTGACCACAGTAAGAAAAAATTCAGAGTGAAACATACTACTTTACAAGTTAACTTTAAGAAGTATGCAATCTCATATTAGTCCATGGAAAAGAATATTTATGACAGACCCCAAAATGTGTAAATAAAGCCAGAAATGTACATATAATACATAATGTAACCATGAAGCATTAAAGGGCCTTTTAATTTTTATTATAAATAATAGAAAATCGGTGCCTATATTCAAAGGAGCAGGGGTGGGAGTGGAGAAAGAAGAGGCAGTTTCAATAGAATGTGAGAGTGTGGGAACAGGACATTGAATTTGAGGTGTTTGGGAGACATCTGCTTCCCATTAAATTATACACGTCTGAAATAGAAGTCTATTTTGAATAAACAGATTAGGAAGATATCAACAGATGGTAGTTGGAGGTGTAAGAATAGATAAGATGCCAATAAGAAAAGATGTGGGGGTAGAAAGATATTGGGGGTTGGTGAATAGCCAGGCACAGGAGAAACCCCCAGATGTAGCAGGAAAAATAGAAAAAAGTCATTAGATAAGCCCGTGACTCACAGCCAGCCCTAACATGGAGAACTCATGACTCCTGTGACATTCAAAACTATAAAAATGATTAAATTACTCAGAAATTTGTGTGAAAAGAGAAGCAAAGAGATTTCAAATTGCTGTCTGGTGAACATTTTTAAATGAATGAATAGTCAAAAATGATTATGAACAGCATTTAATAAATTAAAACACTTGTTAGAGGACATTAGCAACAACCTCTAACTACTATCAAAAATATTTGATTAATCATTTAACAGGTATTATGATGTAATTGGTAATACAAATTTAAGAATACTTGAAAATGAATAGTATTTTAAGGTTAAGTAATAGTTTTAATGAAGCCAACCCTTGTTTTTAGGAATATTGATCTTCTCTAAGAGATATCATTATAAGTTACAAAACCTGGCAGAGTATTTAAATACTATTCAGTAACTGAAACTTAAAATTATTTTGTAGTAACTGTAGCCAAGAATAAAGTCTTTAGTTTGAATGTGTTTATTTGGAAATAATGCCCCTTGTGTAAAAGAACATTCAAAACTATTAAGAAATAAATGTAAATTATTTTTATTCTTTATCAGGGGAGTCTCTTTCTATTTCTTAGTAAAATCTAGCTTAACTAAATTAATTAGAGAAAAATCAAAATTATATTCACCATAAAAATATTAAGCCTTATTATTTATGATTTAGAGTGAGTATTGTCATCAAATTTGTTAGCTGGAAAATCACATTCTTTCAGAAATTTTCTATGGAGACTCCAAAACTTTTTCTCCAGATTTTTGGATGCTACTTTATTTATATTTACTATTGACATGCTGAGAGACCTTGGCCAAAATGAACTTACAGAGGAATGGGTTTATTGTATTTACACATCCTGAATTGCAGTTCACTGCAGGAAAGCAAGACATGAGCTCAGACATGTCAGGAACTTGGAGTCATGAGCTGGTGCAGAGACCATGGAGAAGTGGTATTTACTCACCTGTTTCCCATGGCTTGCTCAGTCTGCTTTCTTATAGAATCCAAGTGCACTAGGCCAGTGATGGCCCCACCCACAGTGAGCTGGCTCTTTCCCCATCAGTTACCAGTGAAGAAAAGGCACCACAAGCATGGCCTATGTATAGCATAACTTATTGGAGCTTTTTCTCATCTGAGATCCCCCACTCCTAGATGGCTGTAGTTGTTTGTTTTCCTTTTTTAATCAACTTGGCATAAAATCAGGCAGCAAAGATGTGATTTGGAAGAAGTGAAGTGGATAAAATATCAAACTTCCAAGTGCATTATTGAGCATATCAGAAAGAAATAAGTGTGGTTCCTACGTTAAATTGTCAAATAACTGTGACCTCTGAGCCAGATGGGTTTCTGTGACAATAGCCAACATGGCAGTCCAAAATGTCAGAAGATAATAACTCCATTAGCACTACATTTTATTTACCCAGAACTTTTTCGTAAGTACTATAAACTCGAGTTTCTGGAGAAGTTTAAGAAGCTCAAGAGGAAAGACCAAAGAGTGAATGCTTCAGTCCTACTTAGAAGGGGGAACAAAATAATCAAGGGAGGTGGAAAGTGGAAGGGATGTGGGAGGTATGTAGCAATGGGGGATGGGGAACTGGGGGTTCCCCAGAACCAGAAAGTCCCAGATGCCAGGAAAGCAAGAGCCTCCCAGGACCCCAAGGGGATGACATTAGCAGAAAACAAACAAAACAAAACAAAACAAAACAACCCACAAAGGAGACAGAGACCCTGTCAAGACCATATTCAGTTAAAGGTTAAGTATGGCCTCCCGGTTGAAGGATGGGGCCACTCACCCATCTCCAAAATTTTAACCCAGAATCGCTCCTGTCTAAAGGAAATATAGAGACAAAGAGTGAAGCAGAGACTGAAGGAAACGCCATCCAGAGACTGCCCCACCTGGGGACCCATCCCACAGGCAGACACCAAACCCAGACACTATTGCAGATGCCAAAACATACTTGCTGACAGGAGCCTAATACAGTTGTCTCCTGAGAGGCTCTGCCAGATCCTGATCAATACAGATGTAGATGCTCACAGTCAACCATTGAACTGAGCACAGGGACCCCAATGGAGGAGTTAGGGGAAGGAATGAAGGAGCTGAAGTGGCCTTATCTGGCATCAATGGGAGGGGAGGCCCTTGGTCCTGTGAAGGCTTGATGCTGCAGTGTAGAGAAATGCTAAGGTGGTGAGGTGGGAGAGGGTGGGGAGCTCCCTCATAGAAGCAGGGTAAGGGGGTGGGATAGGGGGTTTGCAGAGGGGGAAACTGGGAAAGGGGATAACATATGAAATGTAAATAAATAAAAGAAAAAAAAGGGGGTGACCTATCTAGTTGTAGGTTGCAGGCTTGGGTATTACGAAAGATTGCTTTTTCTACCTACTGGTAAAACATAAGCCCGCCTTTGTGATCCCTGGCACTCACCTTGTCCAACATTGTATTCATTTCGGAAGCTAAGACTATGTAACATTATTTGAAGTAACTTGTCAGGCTTCTCTCTCTCTCTCTCTCTCTCTCTCTCTCTCTCTCTCTCTCTCTCTCTCTCTCTCTCTCTCTCTCTCTCCCTCTCTCTCTCTCTTTCTCTCTCTCTCTCCTTTCTACTTTAAATGACTCAAAGAAGCAAGTCAAAGTAGACAAAAATACTTCCAAATGAAGATCCCAAAATGTATTTTTTTCAAACCCAGAAAAGAGTGAAAGTATACCTTCTAAAAAGTGTTGATGTATGAAAACCTCTCCCCCAATGAGCTTGCAATAAACATATTAAAATAAAGCATGGAATTTGTGCTTTCAGGGTTTTTGTTTGTTTGTTTGTTTTATTTTGTTTTGTTTTGTTTTTTGAGACAGGGTTTTTCTCTGTATAGCCTTGGCTGTACTGGAACTCACTCTGTAGACCAGGCTGGCCTCGAACTCAGAAATCCCCCTGCCTCTGCCTCCTGAGTGCTGGAATTAAAGGTGTGCGCCACCACTGCCCGGCTTGAATTTGTGCTTTGAAAGGACAATTTTGTGCTTTGTGTAAGTGTCCCCTCCTACATTCTTCTGTAGAGTTTCTTTCAGCCTATCTATCCATCATCTTTCTGATGGCTGTTAAATATTAATGTCATAATTTGAAACTTTAATGGAAGAACTTCATTTTAATCCATACAAACATGAGCTGAAGAGTTGAGTTTGAGATGCATCACAAACATGAAAGTGGTAGAAGATTTGGGGACCAGGAAAAAGGATGCAGTTTGCTATTGTCAACAGAACAGCTATGCAGGCTTCCTTCTTCCTTCCTCTTCATTTCTCCTTCCTTCCAATCTCTCCTTCCTTTCTCTCTTCCTTCCTTCATTCTGTAACTTCCTTCTCCTGTTGATTTTGTCCTTGATTTCTCTCTTTTGTCCTTCTTTCCCTTCTTTCTTCTTTTCTTACTTTTCTCTTTTGTCCTCCTCCCCTTCTTTCTTCTTTCCTTACTTTTCCCTTTTCTTTCTTCCTTCCTTGTTCCTTCCTACCTTCCTCCCTTCACTTCTACATTTCTTCCCTCCTTCCCTTCTTCTTTGCTTCCTTCTATTCTTTCTTTTACTGAAGATAAGAATTCTAGAGCTCTGCAGAAGGAACTGAGAAGACAAACACTTGGAAGAAAATAATGACTGAGGGTCATATGTTGATGAAGATGTGAAGAAGGTTAAACTATCCTTAACTTCTTCGTATAATGAAATTCATGTCTCCTTTCTCTTCCTGAAGGTATAGAACAGGTAAAACTATCCTAAAATTCAGATAATGACAACTGGGTCTCTGTTATCTTTCTGAAGGTCTGTATCAATGACTTTAGATAATAGTAAAATACTTTGTATTTCTTTTCCAAGATTACTGCTTCTAGAAAAGTTTTAATGTTTTCTGGTGTAGCGTTATCTGTTAGGCCATGTCCTTCAATTATAATCTAGAAATATAAAACTAAAATATATTAAGAACCATTTTCATTAAGTCATTATAAAATTCATGGATTATATTATAATGGATGAATGCATATAAACTCTCTCTCCTTCAGAGAGAGAGAGACAGAGAGAGATAGAGAGATGGAGATAGACAGAGATAGACAGAAAGATAGAGAGACACAGAGAAAGCAAGAAAGAGAGAGAGAGAGAGAGAGAGAGAGAGACCCCGTGTGTATACATAATGATAAAAAGTAGAAAATGTGCTACTTGTTCAATGCCAAGCATCCCCTCCTTGCATAGGATTCCTCAAACGATTTACTATGCACGATCACTTTCTGCAAAGTGTTGTAAATGGAATGGATCATAATTAGGAAGACTTAACAATGAAACCCCTCTCATAAGGGAGTTTTACTAATGTGTGCATACTCTGCACAAAAGTGAACTGTGACATTAACTGCAATGGAAATTAACGCTGCTTGTGCCAAGGGAAACTCCGCATCTGCAAAGGTTTGCATGTGAACCTCTTCCCAACAGCTCTTGAGGTTTCAAGGAAACAATATTCAGAAATTGTAGTAGCGGTTGCCATGTTACCTACTGGCAGTCATTTTTACTGAAAATTTAATTGTGACTATACTCAAAAGTTAAAGACAACGTTATTTGATGGAGGAAATTTGAGCACACCACGACATCTGAGGTCTGCTGCTGCTACTGCCCCTCTGCTCTTGTCTGATTTACACTGAGGAAAAAGCAAAAGTTGTAGCAGAAAGATATAAAAAAATTAGCAGCTAGGCAGGGAAAAAATACAGACACAATTAAAGTTACACTCAGGAAGCACAAGACATGTACAGACACAGGGACTACACTGTTTAAAAGATCACTGAAACTAAGGAGGAATTGCATAGATTGCACTGGGACAACTGCACTGTCTGTCGTCAGCAATGTGGTCCTTAAAGCTAGATTTGGGCCATTCAAGGCTTAAGTACGGAAATGCAAATTCAGTGCAATGGGATGAGTCTGGCTGATGAACATGCTGTTCTCACATTAAAAGTAACCTCCAAGGAAAGTGGTGTACATGCTGCCAGTTTTGTAGGCAGATAGAATAGAGACTTGCACCAAGGTTCCAGATTGTTGAAGAAACCAGGAAATGTGCATCAGGATTGAATTCCTATATAGATTGACTGAATGGTTTGAGTTGGTGGTTTGAATGAGAAATGTGCCTCCAAGGCTCTGATAGCGGAACTTAGTTCCCAGTTATTGGTGCTGTTTGTGGAGGTTATGGGTGCTGTAACCTTGATGGAGGTTATATACCACTGGGGGTGGGCTTTCACAATTCATAGCTTCACTGCTCCCCAAATGATCTCCCTGTCACTCCTCAGCAATTGAAGATGTGATCTCTCTGCTTCCTGCTTGAGCCACCTTCCCTGATGCCTAATTCACTATTATGAACTTGCCCTCTGGATTTTGTTTAATTAATCATTCCATTTGTTTATATCTCAAATGATATCCCACTTCCCAGTTACCTCTCCACAAGCCCCTCATCCCATAACCTCCCTCTCATTTGCCTCTATAAGGGTGCTTGCCCTCCCCCAGTCTCCCCTGCCCAACCCCTCCAGCATCCCCCTACACTGGGACACCAAACCTCCACAGGACAAAGGACCGCCCCTCCCATGTTTCTGGAGCCATGGATCCCTCCCTGACCACTTCTTGGTTGGTGACCTATAGTCTCTTGGAGCACTGGGTGGTCCGGCTAGCTGATGGTGTTCTTTCTGTGTGTCCTCTAGAATTGTAAGCCAAATTAAACCTCCATAAATCTCTTTGGGCTGTGGTGGTTTATCACAACAACAAAAGAGGAACTGATGCCTTTCATGAGGTGTCAGTGTGAAAGCAGATTTCACTGGAGAACTAAAGTTGTGGAAGATGTATAGAGCATGAGACATCTGGAAGGAAATTCCCAAATATTAAGTGAAGCCATTCTAAGAAGGAGGCTGCTCTGCTATAGGTAGCAGACTTGGGAGGGCTAAGCCTATAAAAATCTGCAGAGTATCACCATGATGCCCAGATCCTTGATATAGGAATTGCAGATTTTTCTGTTCATCCTGCGAGTTTTGGTCTTGCTTCGTCTTTCCCTACTATATTCTCATTCCTCTCTATGAAGTAGAGATGTTTCTGTAATGCCACTGTATGCTGCAAGTGTGTAACTTCTTATACATTTTTTAATTGCAGTCACTCATATCCATGAGATTGCCTTTAGTGCCAGAGAGATTTTGGACTTCATTGAACATTGTTTGGACTGTAGAAACATTTTTATTTAGACTAAACACAGTTTGCATTTTGAAATGGCAATGGGGTGTAATGTAATGATATCTTAAAACACTGAATTAGTTGGAAACATAACCACCTTTTACAACTTGGCACTATTGTGGGTCAGCAAATCATTCTCTAGCAAGCTGAGAATTTTCAAAGTAGACTTAAGGAACATTTTCTTTTATGTTATTTGTTACTGTCAGCCATTTCTGCTGTATTTGATCCCAAATTTATGAAGACAAGTATTTATTCCATCTCTACTCTTAATGGAATATTTAAAAATATATTTTCCAAATATGGAGTTTCTTTCTTTTTTCTAATTTATTTTTATTAGGTATTTTCCTCGTTTACATTTTCAATGCTATCCCAAAAGTCCCCCATACCCACCTCCCCAATCCCCTACCCACCCACTCCCCCTTTTTGGCCCTGGGGTTCCCCTGTACTGGGGCATATAAAGTTTGAAGTCCAATGGGCCTCTCTTTTCAGTGATGGCCAACTAGGCCATCTTTTGATACATATGCAGCTAGAGACAAGAGCTCCAGGGTACTGGTTAGTTCATATTGTTGTTCCACCTATAGGGTTGCAGTTCCCTTTAGCTCCTTGGGTAATTTCTCTAGCTCCTCCATTGGGGGACGTGTGATCCATCCAATAGCTGACTGTGATCATCTACTTCTGTGTTTGCTAGGCCCCGGCATAGTCTCACAAGAGACAGCTATATCTGGGTCCTTTCAGCAAAATCTTGCTAGTGTATGCAATGGTGTCAGCGTTTGGAAGCTGATTATGGGATGGATCTCTGGATATGGCAATCACTAGATGGTCCATCCTTTCATCACAGCTCCAAATTTTGTCTCTGTAACTCCTTCCATGGGTGTTTTGTTCCCATTTCTAAGAAGGGGCAAAGTGTCCACACTTTGGTCTTCGTTCTTCTTGAATTAAGCCACTTTCGATGTGGACCAAGTTTATGTCTATCACAAAGATTCCAGTGCAGTTTTGTTTTTACTCTGCTGCTATTTGTTAAAATGCTTTTGCTTCAATGTCTCTCTCTTACTGTAGGCTTTATGTCTGTCAAGGCATAAAATAAGCAGTTTATTTTCTGTATGTATTCGGTAATTTTGCTAGGTTATGAGAAATATTTGAGTATGCTGCATTTTGAACTATTTCATTGAGAAAAAAATAATATTTTGCTTCTTTACTTAACGAATCATTTGTGTGCGTGTGAACATCTGTAAGCACATATGTAACAGCCTGTGCGGGAAGGCCGGAGAATCTTCCCACACCAGGAGTGTCTTTCCTCTGTGTAGAGCCAGAAGACTGAATCCAAGTCCCAGGCTTGGCAGTAAGTGACTTTATCTACTGAGTCATTGTTGGTTCCTTTACCAAAATATTAATTATTAATTAATTAATTAATTAATATGTGTGTGTGTTTATACCTGTGTAGTACAGGTGAGGTTGGAGATATATGTACTGGTCATAGGACAATTCCTTCAACTTTTTGAGTTCTGGAAAGCTAAGACAGAACTCAAATTAGACTGAGCAGCCACCTCTCTTTGTTAGGCAACGAACTAGTCCATTAAATAATTAAATTTCTAAACTTGTTTTTACATTAAGCTTTTTACTTTTAGATTCATTAGCACGATAACATAGCAAAGCTTTGTTTGGAACAAGGTTTTATTGAATAAAATTCTACTTTGTGAGTTGTCAGCCACTAAGCATCCCTTCTGGGAAGAACTGGAAGAGTTATATTTAAAAGATTGCTAGCGGGTGGCATGTAACTCTGGATAGAAGGTGGGTTATAAAGAAAGGGTTAGGGTTTACAATGTTTCTCAGCACTGGGCCAACTGAAGTTTTAAGGGCTGCATTTAGTTCCATGATAATAGTCCCAAGGGAGCCTTTCCTCTATCACTACCTATTTTTCTAATGCTATACCTTCACAAGTCTGTACTCAGCAAGGGGCCTCCAGTCAGGCTTTCTGTGGCTCCTCTGTTCCTCAGGCCTGGGTAAACTGTGATTGTTCTTCAGTTCATACCTCCCCAGCGATTCTTCTCCAGCCCCAAGGGATTCTATGCAGTGGCCGCAGATTCGTGCTCAGCAAGAGACTCAAGGAGACACCAATACAATTTCTAAATCACCTTTGCTTGTGTCTCAGGCCTTTTGTCGGTACACAAATTCCAGCCACTTTTGCCTCCCTGGGCCGTGTTTCTGTCCCCTCATCTCAGTAAGGCTGTGTTCTCTGCATGAGAGCTCTCCCCTGGGTTGCAGTTCTCCAGAATGAGTCTGAGAGAGAAAAGCTAGAAAATCGGTGTGAGAGAGCTTCATTCCCTTTTATCCTTGAGAAATATTCTTAGTTTCTGTTTGCAGATCTTGAATACAGACCCTCCCCCATCGATTTCTTACTGTTTTATACCTGCTTCTCATTGGAGGATGTGTAAAGAACAAAAGACCTCTTCCTCTATTAGCCAAAAGTAGAATTCTGAATTTCCTTTTTCAGGATATACTTTTGAACTGAAATAAAGCAAAAGGCAATTATCTGGATATAAGTGTGACACTACGGAAGCTGCAGAAAAATGGCTAATACTTAATGAGTGATATTATGATAATAAAACATGTGGTTGCACGCTCCAGTTTGCCGGTTGTAACCACAATTGCCAAGAGATGGACTGCTGCACTTATGTGGAGGAGGAGAAATGAGAGCAAATGTGTATTTTTACTTTAAAGAGATCTCCACGGGGCTAAATTGTTATATTTCTGCCTCTGCTCCTCTCTTGATGATTTCAAAAGTACATTATATCTTTTCTTTTATATGTATGTGATGAAAGGGTGAGGAAGAAGAGCCCATATGAGAAGGAAGCTCTTGACAATTTACAACAATTAAATCAGTAAAAAATAGATGATTAAGCAGCAGGAATGTGGATTTATAGCTCAAGTCTTTGGGAGGCACCTGTACCACAAATTGCATAGTCACGTAAAGTAAATATCCACTTTCCACTTCCTAGGTGGCAACCCATCACTCAGCTCCAACAGCTTTTTGGAGCATAGTAACAATGATTGCTTAATCTTTACAATATTTTGCTCAAATTTTTAGTTTTCAGACACCATTGAAATGATAATGTCAGGGAATAATACAATCATACTAAAAGTCCAGACTAAAACTTAGATTTTTATTAATGATACTTTGTACACTTTTGCATGATAGTATATTATGTTCTGTAATAATTGATGTTCTCAGTCTTTACTTCAGTACATTCTCTGTGAGCCATTTGCTCTGCTAAACACAAACAGGATATGAATGAGTCAACTTTCAGAAAGATATTGAGGTGGGCCCAGCCTGTGATAAACACTAGATAGTAATATCAGTATTCCATGTACCTTTAGACTGTAGTGGGTCTCGTATAGAACACAAGCAAGGAAGTAAGAGTAAAACCTTAAGTTGGCTTCTTTGGGGAGGAACATCTAAGCCAGGATTACTTGAATCCCCAAATCTCAAGAGCAGGATCACTCAGCTCTGAAAACTGGTCCTAAAAAAAAGTCCTTAGGTAGAATCAGGAAATAAAAACCTCTATAATTGAATAACCCTCAGTGTAAGTGATAAATGAAAAGTGTGGCAATCAGAAACTATAACTATTAGAGATAACGTGTAAGCTGAGGGAGTACAATTAAAACAGACACAAATACAAAGAACATCCCTTGAAGACGACAGTTTTTATCTGAAAGTATCTAGAAGCAATAGAAATGTTTTAAACAAGAAAAGCCATGATTATAAAGAAAAATGGAGATCCATATACACATGGTGGATCCAATACATTATAGGATATCAATAAAATCATACTATGTGTCTGTAAAAGAAACTGAAAATGATAGGAAACAATAAATGCCACAGAGCCTGCATACAACATGCCAGCTTTTATCATGGACACACCAAGGTCACATGTATTTGCTCATGCATGAAAATGTGCTGACATGGAAAAAGGGTTATAGAAGAAAATTTGTAAGTTAAAAATCAAGATTTCTAGAAAAAAATAACTAGACTGCATTAGAATTCACTAAGTTGGAACTGAGCTTTCTCATCATCTGATACTGTAGTTTTAATAAGAGTAGTGTAATATTTTTTAATAACTATAGAGCAAAAACAAATGAAGTCAACTGGGGATATGGTCTAGTGGTAGAGATCTTGTGTACAATGCATAAGGACTGTACTTTGAGAACTGAAAAAGATCCTACAAAAATACAAGCATTTTATATTCAAAAAGAAATATTGAAAAATTTGAAATCAATAAAACTAAGATCCACTGCATTTCAGAGACTAAGCCACTCATTCAAAAAAATTAGGTAGTTTAGAACTGCATTAATACATGTGCTGCACACTCATACATACACATATACACTTGTGTGCTAGGATGAGCAAAAGAACGTATGTCGGTGATAGAATACTAGAATTTAAAACAAGAGAAAACATTCAGTTGTAAGTGTTTTAAATTCAAATTATTACTTAAAAACAATGTTCTTTGGTCATGAACTCGTGTCATTTTTCATCTCTAATGCTTTTTAAAGTTTTGGTCATTGAAAAAGTCATGAAGAATAGCCACTAATGTCACTAGTTCACAAGAGACTTAAAACCATTTCTTCCTTAGAGTTTTTATAAAAATTGCCTGTTTGAAGTTGTGAACAAATGAATGCATAAGATCCAGAAGAATGTGGGTCACAACAATACCATCAGGCTCCAAGTTGTAATTGTTCATCAGAACAAAAATGGGAAATAATAATAGCTCCAGTAGATTTATGTTTAAAGTATACTAAAATATCTGGATTTATAATTTTACCATATGTATTATATTTTATATACAAAATGTATATTATATCATATAATATATATAATAGCCCATCTATAAAGATGTTAATTGACTTTAAAGATGCTAAGAAAATGATCAATTTACTGAAATTTGTAATTAATGAGAGAAACATCTTGTTGACCCTGCATTTCCTATACAAACTCACCTCAACATTAACAAGCTTCTGAGAGATATTCTCTGCAGACTCTAGCAAATAAGTGAAAAATTAATATGAAATTTGAATATTACTACCTTTCTACTTTTAATGTTATAATTAATTCAGGTAACAAACTTCAATGAAGTTAGAGAGCATTACTATGTCTGCAGAATACTGACAATCTATTAAGCTGTGGATCAGTTTTAAAATCCCAAAAGGATGATAACTGAGTAAGAAAGGGAAAGAAATGCTGAGAAGTAAGGACCAGGGGCATTGTTGAAATGTTACTCTAGTCAGGACTCACTACAGGAACTGAACTTATAGAAGTTACACTTATTAGAAAGATGATTTAATAGATTGTTGTAAGAGATACTTGCTGGGCAGTTCAACAATGGCTATCTTCACCATAGAATGGTTAAGAGTCTGATAGCTGTTGTTCAGTCCACAAGGATAGAGGCCTCAGCATTCCAATCTAGAGCTCAAGGGCTGGAGGATTTCCAGGGCTCACTAGTTATCAGTCTACTTTGGAAGGAAGGCTGAAGAAGATCAGAGTGAATGTCAGTGAAGGATGACAGCAGTAATAACAACCACTACATAGACAGACTCACTAGCAGCCAAGCATACTACAATAGTCTTTCTTACAACCTTTTTATCAGGATACCCCCTGCAAAAGACATTACCCACTCTGGGGGACAATCTTCCCCAGTAAGCTACTCTATCCATGAAGAACCCTCACAAATCAGCTCAGAGTTGTGTCTCATAACTGATTCAGGTCCAGTCAGGAAGGCAAGAAATATTGACCATCACATCTAGGTAATACAAACATCACTGTAACCTATTCTTGACACAATGTGATCTTGATTCTGAATTATTTCATAACATAGCAGTCAAGCTTCATAAAGCATGAGTCAAAGGTAAATCTTAGAAGTACACAGGTCTGAAGAAGACATAGAATTCAAAAATTCCAAAGGATCAAATGACAAATATCTTCCACAGATAAACTTGAAGAAAAATAAAAAGGAGTAAATAAAACTAAAGATAAGATATTTAGGAAATCTCCAAAGAAATAAGTATACAAAATATTTAAAATTTCAAAATAATATATTAACACAGTCATAGAAATTTGAATATTGGGTAGAGATTTCTTTAATAGAATTTTTAGAAACATTATTCTTCAGTAATGTAATGAAATCTTTACAGATAAGTAGTATTGTGTTTGCAGTTTACCTCAGAGAATGTAAGGGTATGTTGGAATCAGTGAAGATATATTTAAACAACTGAGAATCTGTCAACCTGGCAGGTGGTTGGCAACACAGGACTTCATGGCACTATTTGTATTAATTTTTAGCATGTTTGGAGTTTTCTACAATGGCATTATGAAAAGAAACAAATGGTATAAATAATGAACATCTTGCTTTTATTGGGAAGGTTTTTGAAGTGGAGGCAGGAAGCTCAGCTAGGAGTTCACTGCTGTGAGGCAGGAAGGGAGCAAGTTGAGTATGAAGCAAGTGTCGTTTTAGAGGTTGAGACATCTGTATGTTCCTTGATTAGATTCCAATTTGCATGAAATGAACCATCAAAATTGTTTCTGTGTATAAATGGTTCCCGTGAAAAATATAAAATATAGGGCATTGGACCAGGAGGGGGAGAAAAGAAAAGCCACGTAGAACCACAACCTGGAGTTTCCTTAGATACCTGGAAAGAGAAGTGGGATGTGACAACCAGCCCAGGACTGGGTCATATGTAAAGAAAATGAAGTCAGTGTGGACCAGACACCTCACTCCCTTAGTTACTGCAGCACTCGTTAAAATGGCCAAATGAGAAAACGGAAGGGTTCAGCTCTCAAGAGTGGATAATAAAAATGTGTTGCACACTGGAATATTATTCAGTCATGTAAAGAACATCTTCTCATTTGAAGCATGATACAACTGAAGGAAAGTATTTTGAATAAAATCAGCCAGGCCCAAGTTGTCACCTTAAACAAACTCACATGGAATCTAAAGTATTTAATTTCATAAAGCAGTGAACATCAGAGGCTGGGGAGTGATGTTTAAAGATGAGCAGATGGAGTGAGGGTTAAGAGTTGATGATAGCAACTTTAGTTTAGACAGAAATAAGAGTCTTGATGTGCGCATTGGTTATATGAATGTGCCTGGTGTTTAAAAAAAATGAGAAGAACCTTGAATTTTTTTAATTGTAAGAAAATGAAAGTTTTTACAGAAACAGATGTTTAATGTATCTAGTCGTTATATGGTGTCCATAACTATGAACAATTTTATTAATAGTTTAAGTTAGGACATAAATAGAAGCAGCTCTGTTATACCTGCTGGGGACTTGGGAGATAGTGTTGCCTTTTGTGGAATTGAAAAGACATAAGCGTGGCCAATAGTCACATGGAAATATAACATGAGGTAGAACCATGACCTCTGTTCACAAGATTATACACCGAAAACATCTATGAAATTCCCCAATGAGGACAGCACAACAGAAGTCAGTCCAGAGATGCACATTTGGCTTCCAGTAGTGTGAATACGGAGTATGTATGCAGAGAGCTGGATGAGAACCGATCTAGCCATGATGGAAGCAAGGAGAACTGGAAGTTCCTGGAGCACAAAGGGAGCAGAGGACAGACTGCAGGTCTGCCAAGTGAAAGCCAGACAGTGGGTCTGCCAAGTGAAAGCCAGAGATGAATTTCAGTTTTCTGTCTTCAGAAGCATGGCTAATGACTCAGAAGTCAAACTTCACAGAATTTATCCTAACAACTGGTTTACTGATAAGCAAGTGAGCCCAGGGCCCCTTCAGAATCAACCTGCAAGTGTAGCATCCTGCTACGGATGCCTGCTAAATTGTGCCAATGCCAAGATTCTGATTACGAATGGAAAGCAACAAAGCGAAAAGCAAAGAAACGCCTGGAACATGACCAGTCCAGCTTGGAATTCCATAGCTTGACAGCAAAGTTGAATACCTTCGAACTCATACCCATTGGGGTAAATATAAATTTTCAGTCAACGACCAGTTTCCACCAATTGAGAGGCACTGCATAGTGAGCTTCCCGAGATTTTCTTGAATTCAGTGAGAACTGATTAACCCATTTAGATGGAGCTAAACCTATCTTTACATGGAGCTAATTATGTACTAATGCATACATTCAGTAATGCCATGAGGCTGTCCATCTGCAAACTGCCAGAAATAAGCTGCCCAAATTCAGAGAAGAACTTATTTTAAGACTGAAAAATGACACGGATTTAAAGCTTGCTTTTGCTGATTTGATAAACTGTAAGTTGAAACAATTACATTAATGTAGCCCATCTTAAAGCCAATGGTTTTTTTTTTTTTTTCTGAAAAGAAAGTGAAGGAAAAAGTAATTGCTTTTAACTTCACATGTGAGCACAATAAAGATGATTTTATATGCTATTTCCTCAGACTGCCTTAGAATTGCTACCTTAGAAAATCGTGAGTGGCAAAGGAAGTAGCCGCTAGCCTCATCTCACTAAGTGGATGCTTCCAGAATGATCTTTAAGGATGAGAGGAACTAAGGGTTGGGAAGGGAAATTGTGTTACTTTTAAATGGTTTTCTGAGGTGATTGTTTTATCTACTGTTGGTAAAAATATCAACGGGTATGGATCAAAAATTTGAGGGGCAATTGATCCACTCGAGTGATTTAAATAGACAGAAGAGCTATACCGAAGCAAAATACCGAACTATCCTTGAGGAGTCCAGGACACGAGAAAAGGGCTACCATAAAGCATGATGCAAAATAATTAGAGAATCCCGTGCCTTTTCCAAGAAAATTCTGTGGCAAAAGGTCTTGCCCAAACAGTCAAAGGACTGAGGAAGATCAGTAGCCAGAGCCAAACCCACCTTTCTGAGGAACCAGAACAGATCAACTCATTTTCTGCCCTCTATTACATCCTCTTGGACCAGATCTCTTATTTTTTCCTAGTGTTTCTAAATTAGGGAATTAGAGTTTTTGTCTTGAACTAATTAAAGGAGTCTCTGATACTACCACACTTACTAAGAATTAAGTACATCACATATCCTATGCTTCTAATTTATACATTTGTGAACCATGGCTTAATAAAATTTTAAAGACCAGATTTTTTAAAAAATCAATGTAGGTTTCTCTAACCTGGATGTAGTACCAGTTTTCTTTATAAAAAAAATTTGATAGTTTGTTATTTATCCAAGACTATCCTCAAATATGCTATAATGATGAATATTATTACATCCTCAAGCTATTTCCAGTTGATGTGATTATGCAGTGAGAGAAATCAAACTTGGGCATTTGTACATGCTAGGCAAATCCTTTACCAACTGATCTTCAGACCCAGCAATAAACTATTTTCATATACATTCTGCACTTCTTTCATTACATTTGATAAATAAAAATGGGCAGCCATAAGTATAGAAATGGGCAGTGATTGGAATTTTACAAACAATATAGTTTTGTTTTGAGTAACACAAAAATAAAATAGAATATATTCTTATTACTATAAGATGTCATTCATGAAAAGTTGGGTTTTAATAAGGTATACAAATAAAGATAGGATGCATTTTTAGTTCGAATAAAAATGATACCATTTAAGAATCAAAAATTTGCAAACATAAAGTAACTCAACATCATTTCACAAAAAGAGCTGGATAGTGAGATTTAAAAAATTAGAAAACACATGAGCTTAAGTATTCTATAGTATAAAAGTCAATAGACTGAAATGCAAAATAAAACAGTTTTGGATGTTTGCTGTCAATCCAGACTATTCTGGATATTTAATTGTACTTACATAATTTCAGCTAAGACTATTTTTACATAGTGGGATGCCTAAAAATGCAAGACCTTGGGTTTTATGTGGCAAGATGTGTCCAATATTCCTAACGAGAGCCATGAGGTTTTAAAAATGAAAATACTGCTAACTGGCTGATGATCTTTCACGTGCACTTTTTTGATGGGAGAGGCTGTGACGGCTGCCTAGAGGGTGATGCATTTCTGGGACATTCAACCACCAACAGAACTATGGGTTACAGGCACCGACAGATCAATGCTAAAACAATTCTTTTAAAAACTCCATCACCACCCTCACGTGGAAGTAAAAAACGCCTCAGAGTGCTGCTTCCAGAGCAGCTGGGTGTTGTTAAATTGCAGATAATCTGGGTGAGGTTTTTAGTGCTCTAATGCTCCTGCCGCTGCGCACAAGTGTGAAGAGAGAGGGTCCTGGATGCATTAGAGACCTTTCTCCTCTAACTGAATGGGAGCTCATTTGGCTTCATCTCCTGGTCCAGCTTTGCTTACATGACACTGTTTTGCTTTTTTCAGATGCATCCCTAAAACAGCCCTGGGCAAACACGGTCTCCATCAGAGTTCCTGTATCTACAGGAGACAATGCTGCTGTGTCAGCCATCATCTTGGCCTTTGGGGTTCTCTTCACAACCCATGAAATCTTTTCCATACCTCATAAATATTATAAGGAAAATCTTGCAAGAACTAAGGCTTCAATGTGATCAAATGTTTTGTTTTGTTTTGTTTTGTTTCTGTTTTGTGTACTGAACATGTAGTAAAATATAAAACTCCAGTTGTGTAGGTGAACTTATACTGTCTGAAACTTTCCTCACCTGCAAAGTCTACTATTCTTTCTAACTTGCAATTATGCATACCTCAAAATTGTACCGTTAGCTCAACTTAATATTTACTAAGAAGGAACTCTCTATAATTTCTTTAGTTCAATCATGAACAATGAAAAAAAGGAGAAAAATGGAAAATCAGAACCAACATAACTATCAGTTCCCTGGGAACAAGCAAATAAACTCTGTTAAAACTAAAAACCCCCAGTAATGTGATGGCATGGCCTGATACCTGTGTTCCTAATAAATTGTTTTCAAGATGTGCTGATCAAAATAAATCAAAAGCATAAAGGAGCCAGGCGGTGGTGGAGCACGCCTTTAATCCCAGCACTTGGGAGGCAGAGGCAGGCAGATTTCTGAGTTCAAGGCCAGCCTGATTTACAAAGTGAGTTCCAGGAAAGCCAGGGCTATATAGAGAAACCCTGTCTCAAAAAACAAAAAAACAAAAAACAAAAACAAAAACAAAAACAAACAAACAAAAAAAAACAAAAACAAAAAAGTATAAAGTATATTATGAAGTATGCTAGATATCTTGGACATTACTACAAATTTTATGAGTTAGTATGAGTTAGTAGCATTTAAGGAATGATGTCTGTGACAATTCAGTGCATGCATTTGCAAAATGGATATAAGACACCATGATCACAATAAATTGATGTTCTGTAATTTCAATTTATTCTGTGTACTCTTTACAGTTTTCCCCATTAATTTATTTATTCACTTTACACTCTGATCATGGCTGCTATCCCTCCTCTCTTCCCATTCCCACCCTCAAAATATTTAAGAAAAACCCCCCCATGGGTACCAACCCACTCATGCACTTCAAGTTGCAGTGGGACTAAGAGCATCCTCTCCCACTGAAGCCAGCCAAGACATCCCAGCTAGAGGAAAGGGATCAAAAGGCAAGCAATGTAGGCAGAGGCAGCCCCTCATCTCCAATTGTTAAAAGATGAACATGAAGAACAAGCTGCACACCTGCTACACATGTGTAGAGAGCCCATGTCCATCCCATGCATGCTCTTTGGTTGGTGAGGTTGTCAGTGAGCCCTCTTGATCTCAAGTTAGTTGACTCTCTAGTTCTCATTATAGCATCCCTGACACCTCTGGCTCTCTCAATCCTTCCCCCAACTCTTTTACAAGGCTTATTGTTTGGGTGTGGGTCTCTGTATCTGTTTACATAAGCTACTAGATGAAACCTCTCAGATGACAGTTATGCTAGGCTTCTGTCTACAAGATGGTAGGAGTACAAACTTGTACAACCACTTTGGAAATCAATTCATCAGTTTCTCAGAATGTTCGGATAAGATCTACCTCAAGAACCAACTATACAACTCCTGGACATATACCCAAAAGATGTTCTACCATACCCCAAGGACACTTGCTCAACTATGTTCATATCAGATCTATTCATCATAGCCAGAAACTGGAAACAACCTAGATATCCCTCAGCTGGAGAATGGATAAAAAAAAATGTTGTGAACTCATTTATAAGTGGATATTAGCCATAAAGTACAGGAAAGCATGCTATAATCCACAGATTCAAAGGAACCAAGTACCAAGGAGAGCCCAAAGGAAGATACTTAAATCTTATTCAGGAGGGGCAATAATATAGACCTAGAGAGTGGATAGAGGGAGGGAACAGGGTGGCAAATGGAGTGGGGACAGGACCGTAGACATCAGGTATGATGAGAAAAGGAAGGGGGAGGGGCTAAGAGAGAATGGAAATAGGTGGGGACAGGCATCTCTGGGACAAGATGTAGTCTACCCTAGCTGAGACTTCTAGCAGCTAGGGATATGCATACTGAAGTTTTCATCTCCGGCAGCCAGGCAGGACTTCCAGTGGAATGGGCGTAAAACATCAACCTACCCACAATCCCAAAATTTTACCTATCTACAAGATATGCAGGGATAAATATGGAACAGAGATTGAGGGAGTAGCCATCCAATGATTGGCCAAAATTAAAACCCATCTCATAGCAGGATGCAACCACTGACAGTATTAATGACAGTCTTACCAGGTTTGATGTTTGTTTTTTGGTTTTTTTTAATACATTGGTTGCTATAGAAACATTAAATCATAACCACAGATTAATAATGAAAATAAACAAAATAGGAAAATAAAAACAATAAAGATTTATTAAAACAAGTAAGTCAATAGAAAAAAGATCTCACAAAGAAATAATAAACTCAAGTGATATTTATCTGGTGGCTTCCAAAGCCAAGACAATGAAATGAGTATAAACAGGGGCACAAGGTAAGTTATCTGTAATTAAAAGGTGTTAGGCACAGAGGGAGGGTATCGGAAATTCTTCATAATCTTAATACAAAATGAGCTAAATACCTAATAAAAAAAAAAATGAAAAAAAAAAAAAAAAAAAAAAAGGCTTTAAAGAAATTATAGGAATGGTGTCTCCATCAGGGTTTCTATTCCTGCACAAACATCATGACCAAGAAGCAAGTTGGGGAGGAAAGGGTTTATTCCGCTTACACTTCCATACTGCTGTTCATCACCAAAGGAAATCAGGACTGGAACTCAAACAGGTCAGAAAGCAGGAGCTGATGCAGAAGCCATGGAGGGATGTTCTTTACTGGCTTGCTTCCCCTGGCTTGCTCAGCCTGCTCTCTTATAGAACACAAGACTACCAGCCCAGAGATGGCACCACTCACAAGGGGCCTTTCCCCCTTGATCACTAATTGAGAAAATGCCTTACAGTTGGATCTCATGGAGGCACTTCCTCAACTGAAGCTCCTTTCTCTGTGATAACTCCAGCTGTGTCAAGTTGACACAAAACTAGCCAGTACAAATGGGATTTTCAAAACTGAAAGTACTGTTATAAACTAACAAAATTGGGAGCCCAAATTAGATCATAAGGTGTAATTTTGAAATGAGTATAAAGAAATGTTGTTTTTATGTGTTTGAGTGTATGGATAAATATAAATATAAGTATCATAAATTCTGAGTCACGTATGATCTCTGCTACCAAACACATATATATTGAATATACAGATGCATATTTTGTGTGTACATAAGAGGATAAAAGAGAGCAATGTTGGGGGATTCCATGAGTTGTAAGTACATCTATCCTGCATGCATACTTTCCTTTTTGTCTGTATTCCTTGAATAATAGAGTGTGACACTGACTTTCTTTGTGGTTACACTGTGATGCACATCATCACTAGACTGGCAATGATTTGATGTGATAGGAGTATGTCATAAGATCGATGGAGATAGACTGAAGCATCCTATGTAGGATGCAGGTTTTGAAATTCCTTACCAATACTGAGTGATGTTTTATAATCTGTTTTTCACTCACTTAAAATGCTAAACAAGCCATATCTGCAGGCCACTGACCATGCACAATAGACGTCAAGCAAATCCTTGATCACATACACTAAATATACTAAAATTGACTAAACATGTGAAGAAACATATTACCAGGAAAATTCTCAGTGATAACCATGTTACTAAGTTAGCACTAACCTCTGCTCAGTCTTAGTGGCAACTAGTCACCCTTGCCTGAGAGGCCTGGGACTTCAACTGACTTGTGCCCTTGTTAAGAAAACAGTGTTGTCTCTGTGAATTCATATCCCCCTCAACGCTGTTGTGTTTTAAAAATGCTTCCTCTTTTAAATCGTCTACCTGTGCCATTCACATTCATTTGCCTCCTCTTTCTCATAGATTTCTGAGTCTTGAGGGAAGTTGTATTATAATAAAATCTCAGTCAGGAATGCAGAAGTATGGTAAATGTATGTCTTTGTTAGACTTCTTACAGAAGCATGATCAACTGTAAAGTAGCTACATGATTGAGAAGTTTCGTCCCCAGGATGGTTGTCTCATGGGTTGCTGCTACACTGCAAAGTCCCTAAGCTCAGTCATTCTTGTACTTCTTCTATTCTGCAGGCCCAACAAGACCACATATTACTGATATTACCACCAGAATTTAGACTCCTGTTGGTCCTCTGTTTTTGCAAACTCCATGAAAAGAAAAAATCAGCATAAGTGGAAAAAATCATCAGGGGATTGCATAATAGAGAACAACACATTTCTCAGGTGTTGAGAGTTGACAATGACCAAGACTATCATCTGCTTCTAGGAATCCACCATATTATATCTAAATCCTGGAACAAGCAGTTTTCTTGAGGGATATCTTATTGTTAGGATGATTGGCATGCTCATTTGGATCAACCATGAGGGAACAATGTCCTTCATCAGAAAGGCTTCAGCTATAGAACTAGGAAGGTAAATTCGGCAAATTATTGATGTACAACCATGAAGACTTAAGAGCAGATTCCCAGGATTCATATAAAAAGCTAGTGCTACAAGGGCATGCTTTTGCATGCACTTGCTACAAATTCATGGCATTGCAATAGACGCCAACCAATGACCTCCAAGGGAGATTTTAATGCTGTCTCCATTTCTAATTCTCTCACCGGTAAAATTTTGATAGATAGAGGTTCTAAAAGCAGAAAGATCCCTGTATTTGAGCCAGCATATTTGAAGTAGTGAGCTCTAGATTTAGTGAGAGATCCTGGACACAAAAAAATAGGACAGAAAATAATTGAAGAAGATATATAAAATTGACTTCTGGCCTCCACATTCAAACAGACACTTGTACCTGCTCCCCTACGTTCACATAAGCACATACATGCAAATGTATATATCATATACACACAAAAAGTAATATGATAATAAAATAATGAAAGTCTCCATTAGAAAGTAGTTCTATAACCTTCTGGGCAGTTCAGGATGCTATATCATGACTAGAGTAGATGTTTCTCAGATCACATCAGCAGTCTTTCCACTATTAACAGGGTCTTGGTTCACAAATCCTTAGTTTTACTGGCTACTGGTTGTAAGAATAGTGTTCATTCCTTGTGAGCTCCAGAACCACTAACATCCAACTATTTGATTAGTATTGGGGCAAGGCTACCGGCATCTATGGGAGATAGAAGTGACTGTAATCTCAAGTAAGAGCTTCAAGACCACCCTTCCAGTTCAATAATTCCCATCACCATTAGTCTATCAGCTGTGTTCTCTGGCTTATTTCCTTGGCAGGACTACAGGCCAAGGTATTCTATGAATAAACACTGTTTACTTCATTGTGTTGGTGGTGGGATCCCCCATATAAAATGGTTACATCACAGGATCTTGCTCAGGGTGTGGTAGCTGAAGATTCTATCATCCAAAATCACAAGCATTCTATCAAAGCTATTAAACAGTGATTTATCTGTAGTTGGTAGGTTATTACTTAACTCAAACATTTATGCATGATTTATGTTTAATGTTCTGGTTATTGTAAAGCCACAGCAAAAATAATCAAATTAATAGCTTCAAGAATCCATGGGTCTTATCTCTTGTATTAGAGGACCTCAGCAATGTATACTAAAGTGTGAAAAAGTAACCCCCGTTTAGGTGTTGAGGAATCTTCTCATTAAGTAACTTTGAACATTTACTCTATTTTTACAATAAAGACTTAAAAGAACTAAAAATATTGCAAAATTGTGTCACATAAATCCTTAGCTGTATTATTTATGTTACATTTAAAAATAAATGAAAAAATTCTAGATAATAGTTTTAATGTGCTTCTAAGGATATTCTAGGTTATTCCGCTGTTATAACAAGCACAATAATAATAATAATAATAATAATAATAATAATAATAATAATAATCAGTGAAGGGAGTGGATTATTTAGCTTATATTTCAATTTCAGGATACATCACTGAGGGAATTCAGGTAAGGAACTAAGCAGAGACATGAAAGAATGATGCTTACTGACTTGCTTCCCTTGGCTTATTCAGCTGCTTTCTTAAAGAAACAAGGGCAATCTGCATAGAGATGGTACTGCCTACAGTAGGCTGGACATATAAATGATCAACTACGGAAATACCCTAAAGACACGCCAACTGGCCAACCCAATAACAACAATTCCTTAGCAGAGGTTTCGTCTATCAATGTGTGTCAAGTTGACAGCCAATATTAGCCATCCCAGAGAAGAATGCATTTTTAAAACTAGTTATTAGTTATTATTAGTTATAACTAGTATCTAGTTATTATTTTTAATTAGAAAAAAAATAAGCCCAAATGTCTAGTTATATCTTGCTCAATCACATTGGTAATGTCAAAGATAAAAGGGAGTTAGAACAGTATTAGAAAAGTTGCCAGAGGGTGAAATATTTGGAAAACTGAAAATCACTTTATCTTTGTCCTTTTCTAAAAGTAATTTTTCTCCCTCGGGAAAACTGTTTGTTGTTGTTTTCTGTCCTGTCACAAAGTGGTTTCTGTGCACTCTGCAATCCCCAATAATACCAGCAGTGTGGTCGCCAAGGGGCATGACTGTGATTCCATCTGTGTCTAATTTCTTCACCAGCCAATTGTTGATATGTAGAGGGCCTGAGTTTTAATAACACAGGGGTATAGAAACAGAAACATGTAGACATCCAGGAGAAGCAAAAAGTACTAAGGCAGACTTAGATAGTTTCCTGTGTTTGAGTCTATCCCACGCCATACCTGCTGTCACACTTTCAGCGATATCCCGAGCCTACAGTCATGTTTGAGGGCAGATTAAATGATTACTAACAGATTGCTCTATCCACCTTTCCCTTTTCTGTACAACCCTTTGGTTTTTATTTAGAATGTGTTCTCAGAATTTTGAGACTGAAGAATGAAATACTTTCTTCAGAGAAAAATCTATAAAAAAATAACACAATGGGCTGTTGTGGCGGGGTGGCTCTTGAATATGCTTTAGATAGTTAACATTTTCAGGTGCCATGAGGTTTACAGAATGAAGACAGTAAAAACAGCGTAATTTCTACAAGGTGATAATTTATTTGCAATAGTGTTTATCCATAATGACGAGCCACATTCAATTTCTCTCTCAATCCAAAATGTTCTTCCTTTAAGTATGCATTTGTTGTTTTGTCTGTGTTTGTGTACCCGAATATGGAAGTGCAGGCTATGGTATATTTTTATGGAGGTCAGAGGACAATGTTCAAGAGTTGATTGACTTCTTCCACAATAGGTGTCTGCAGATTCAAATTCAGATGATTAAATTGTTGAGAAGTGCATTGACCTGCTGATCCATCCTGCCAGCCTTCTTCCAAATACTTATCATTTCTCTTATAACTCACACTACTAGGAACATTATTTACATTATTCATTCTTCTGAGAACACAAAATATACACAGCCCTATCCATCATTCATCCTCTTAAGAATGTAGCACACACACACATATACACATATAGATATAGATACACGTACATGTACACACATGCACGCGCGCATGCGCACACACACACACACACACACACACACACATATATATATATATATATATATGTATATATATATATATATATATATATATATATTCACCTTGTAGAAATTACCCTGTTGTTACTGTCTTCATTCTGTAAACCTCATGGCACCTGAAAATGTTAAGTACCTAAAGCATATATATATATATGCACTTTATCCATCTACCCATCATTAATATTGTGGAAATGTAATAAATATATACCATATGCATCCTCTGAAATTTTTCCAGTGAAATGTTTACAGGTGTAAAATTTAAATTTACAAGTTTTATCATCCTTTGAACTCACGTTAACTTAAATTAGTAATGCTTTTATGAACTTGTATATTATATGGTGGAATTTTGTAGTCTTGTCTTCATCCAATTGCTATCAAACTCCTCTGTAGAACAAGCATTATTTACAATCCATCTTGCCCAAAGTACACAGCAGGAATTTTTGCACACACTAAATATTCAATAAGTATGTATTGAATGAATTGTTTCAGAAAAACAAATGAAAAACACTTGTATTTTTTTTTCAAAAAACAAGAATTTGAATATTGTATGATTATTTTAAGAATGCCCCAACACATAATATTAAAAGGAAAAGCAATTTCTTTTTTCTTCTTCCTGATATTTATGGAGGATATGAAGTATAATGTATTACTTCTATTTTTGCTCCAATACTTGAAATCGTGCAAAAATGATGTGTGCTCTTCTATTCACTGAATTTGTGTTTCTCAAAATGTATATGCTGAAGTCTACATCTCCAGTGAGCTGGCATTTGGAAGTGAGGCCTTAGGAAGTAATTAAGGAAACTGATTAGTGGCCTTACAAGAAGAGCTAAAAGATTAATGGATTAATGTTTAAATGGACTAAATCCTCTAATCAAAAGACATAGCAGGATCGCTTAATATAAATACAACTAACATGTGCTGCCTACAGGTAAGACTTATAGACTGAAAGAGAAGGAATGAAAGAAGATATGTTACAGAAATGGTTTTGAAAGTTAGCAGGGATATCTGGGAAATATTTATTTATACATAATAGATTTTAAGCCAAAACTTAGAGACTGAGGTTATCAATACAGTAAATGTACTCATTCATCAAGATGACTTTATGATTGTCAGTATAAATTTCTTCAGCTTTGAAGCGAGCATATTTATATAAAGCAAAGATTAAGAGAATCAAGAAGGAGAAATAGACATTTACATGGCAATGATTAATAACTCATCCTCCCACAAGTGTTGGTGGAATATCTATATGAAGTATGCAAAAGAAAATATTCGATTTGTTGAATGCAGGGGAAGTCCACTCATACACCAGATCTGCCAAACAGCCTAGAATATGCTCCTTCTCCTTCTATCCCTGCTCACTGCTATTCCTGCTCTAGACACATAACTATTTACATCATTTTAATAAATAGGCCAATGTAATATTCAAAATCAAATGTTCTTCAGCACTTGACTCAAGACACTTCACTTCCAGGCTCTGCTTCTTCTGTATGTGCTATACAGACTATTTAGAGGATTGAAGAAATATGTAAGTCAGTCTCCCTCACTGTGATAAGACATCAGAGAAAAGAAACATCAAGAAGGAAACTGGCATTTTGTCTCTTGGCTTCTTGGAGGTTAAGTGCTCAGTTGATTGGTTCTTCTGTTTTGGGTCCTATCCTATGGTAAGGCAAGGAGTAGGTGGTAAAGTAAAGCTGTTTGCCTTCTGGTGACTGGAAAGAGAGCAAACAATTGAGTAAACCATAAATCAAAAGAGAGGATAAGAAGAAGAGGTTTGAGGATCCTGATCTCCTTTGGCTCATGCCTCTAACAACCTAACTTCTTTTCCCTAGGTTCTATCTCTGCAATGTTCTTTGACACCCCAGGAGCACCATGGGATGGTAGCAAGGTTCTTTTACAAAAGGGCCTTTGTGGAATATTTGGGATGGGTACCATCACAAAAATAAGATAGTATCTTGTACCCTCCTCTCACTAGGTACCTTTGTCAAGATTCCTAAGTGGGTAAACATAAAAAAAAAAATCACAGATGTGTAAGGAACTCATTAAGGGAAATCAATAAAATGAATTGTCTTCTAGTCAGTGGTCCACATTTAAACACCAATGATCAATGGGATCATTGATACCAAGAAATAAACAAATCTTGACAAATCCAGAAAGACAACTATAATAAAATCGAATTGTAAGAAACAGTCTGGCTTGGTCAGGGACTTTTGGACTCCATTTGCATTTATTTAATTCATTGGCAAAGCAGATTCTGTTTTTCTTCTCTCATTCAGATCTGTGTCCTGCCATATAATCATGAGAAAAGTGAGGAGAACATCTTTACTAATTTTAATCAGTGAATTCAAGCAGTTGTTCATGACTTTAGGTGAGCTGGAAATGTCAATTAAGTTATACAAGCCAACATTGTAAAATATGGAAAACAGGTAACAAGCAAATCACTAGACTTAATACTTCATACTTAATAACTCTCACAGTGATGTTTATGACCCATGCTAACATTATTTAAAAACTTACATTAGTTTAAAAAATCTAGTATCCATATTACTTGTTAAATATGTCAAATTTTTTCTCAGTATTTGTTCCCAGACATTTTTAATTTCTTAAACCTTAGAAAGAGTCTAGCTGATCTTACTGAAGCAGATGACTCTGGCTGGAAGCAAAGGCAGGGAGTTGCAGGATAACTTCTCAACAGGGTTTGATTGCGTGTATTTAAAAGAGTGTCCTTAAAGCCATGTAGCCTGTAATTTCCTACATCTGTTCAGAGTAAAACCCTTCAGTACAGCTTCCAAAACATGGAAGCCTTTCTACCTTTTTAAACTCCTGGAACATACAAAGATTTCTCCCCCAGGCTTCTATTTAAAGTCTTTTCTTTATTATGTTCCTGCAGGGATTTCAAGGGATGCTTCTAGATCTCTTTCTACTTCTTTATTTTTTCAAATCCTACTGGGGCTTCTATTTTTGTGTTACTTCACCAGATGTCCAAACTGTTTAAGACTTGGCCTCTAAATCCTTGATAGCTATTTGAGGGTGCCAGTATGTTCTCAATTCCTTTCACTTTTCACCTGATCCTGGCTTCTGTCTCTCCCCCATGGAAAGGATAAACAAACACACATGTCTACTGTGTGTACATTATTGCCCTAATCACTGGGGACAATCTAAAGCTGGCTTCTAGCTTTTAAGGAACTCACACAAATTACAGAAGGGTCTAATTGATTTACCTTTTATCTTATTTGCTTTAATTGTTGTTGTTGTTGTTGTTTTCAAATCCTCACATATACCAGGCTAGCTTCAACTCACCTTGTAGTTAAAGGTAAACTCGAACTTATCTTCCTGCCTCTACCTCTCCAGTCCAGTAATCAGCCTGGATTTGTACAAGGCAGGCAGTCATTCTACTAACTGAGAACCTGCCCAGCTCAAAAGGAGAGTATCATTTATATGAACTATGAGAAATCTACCTCTATGTTTTAGATGAACTTTCTTTTCCCTTTTCAAAATGTTTGCTCACCTATCTATTCCCAGTTCCTTTATCCTACATTTAGGAATTTCTGCACTGCCTATGAGACTCTGGAGACCCTCTAAACCCAACTTTACAATAGACCTATTAGAAATTTCAAAGACCTTCCTTGTAGCTGGTGTTCTCATCAACCAAAGCTCTCAATACCACAGTCAAGGAGCTTGCACTGGCTGGTTTTGTGTGTCAACTTGACTCAAGCTGGAGTTATCACAGAGTAAGGAGGCTCCCTTGAGGAAATGCCTCCATGAGACCCAATTGTAAGGTATTTTCTCAATTAATTAATCACGGGGGAAGGGAGTAGCCCACTGTGGTTGGTGCTATCCCTGGGCTGGTTGTCTTGGGTTCTATAAGAAAGCAAGCCAAGCAAACCAAGGGAAGAAAGCCAGTAAGCAGCACCTTCCATGGCCTCTGCATTGGCTCCTGCCTCCAAGTTCCTGCCCTGTGTGAGTTCCTGTCCTGACTTCCTTTGGTAATGAACAGCAATGTGGAAGTGTAAGCCGAATAAACCCTTTCCTCCCCAACTTGCTTCTTGATCATGATGTTTTGTGCAGGAATACAAACCCTGACTATTACAAAGCTAATGAGCACTTCATTACCGTTTTGCTACTGAGTGGTAGATTTTTTTTCCCATAACTTGATATATTTGACATACTCATTTGGATCTGTAGTTAAAAGTATAAAGTATTTTATTTCATGCCACAGATTAGTCTCACAAGGGAACACAGTTGTTCTCAACTAGAATTTCTTTTGGAGTCAATCTAATAATATTCAATTATATAAAGATGGAACTTTGGTATATGGTTTAGTTATGTCATAAAAATACTGATACTGCCTATGCAGCTATAGACATTTATGACCTGGAAAGTGTTACATAATAATTATTACAGTACTACTATTCATAATGATGACTGCAATTATTACTGAATTTATTGTATATTAGATCTGAGTTGGGTGCTCTATCTGGTGAAAAATGATTTTAGCTGAGTTTGATTAAAGTCTCAAATAGCATAGCTTTAATCAATACCCTGAATCTTAAAAGTCCAAGAAAGCAGATCAGAGTTAGGGCTAGACACTGTCACAGGAGAGGAATCTAGGTAGTCTCAAGCTAACAATTGAACTTTTCAAGAGCCAAAATTCGTTTAGAGTTTTGAGTTAAGTTTGGTCAGTGAAGTCCAATTGGAAAAAGGAAGTGTATGAGCAGATATATACACTGCCCTGCAGTTCTCTGTTGTATATTACATATAATCTTGACAGGGGATGGGCACCACAAGCAAGAAAAACTTAAGTTTGTTTGAAGAATAAAGTTGTTTAGGTGGTTCTCCTAGCAGTCCTAGAGACGTTGTGGTTTGGGAACAACCAAGGTCTTGCTCCCGTTGGAGAAAAAAAAAAAAATCCAATGTCTCCTAAGAGATGGGAAATCCTCAGCAGCTTGCTTCCCATGGCTGTTGGTTACCCATGAGCCCAGTTCTGCCACGGGTGAGATCATAGAAGATAAGCAGAGATAAGGATGCCCAGGGTTCTTTTGCTGAGAGTTACCAGATTATGTGTTGCTAGATTACGTTTTTCTCAAGATATGAAATAAAAACTCTTAGGTACTAGGTTTCTTCAACATTTCTTTCCCTAAAAACAAATAAACAAACAAACAAGCAAACAAGCAAACAAACAAACTGATTAAGATATGACACACAGGGTGTTGAATTTTTACATTTAAGCACATAAGTTAAAGCCTCATATTTTTACTTAAAACCAATATTTTAAATGACACAAGTTCATATTAATAATGTGCCATAGTTTTTAAATTTTTATTGTTTTTTTATTTATTTACATTTCAAATATTGTTACCACCTTCCAGTTTCGCCTCCACACACCCCCTATCCTCTCCCACTCCCCCTGCCTCTGTGAGGGTGCTCCCCCATCTGCCCTTCCACTCCTGCCTCAGCATCCTAGCATTCCCCTACCAGGGGTCATCAAGCCTCCACAGGACCAAGGGGGCTCCCCACCCAGTGATGCCTGAGATAAGATAAAGATCAGTGCTACACATCCAGTTGTCTCCATGGGTCTTCCCACCCTGTGTACTCTGGTTGGTGGTAAAATCCCTGGGAGCTCTGGGGGATCTGGTTGGTTGATGATATTGTTGTTCTTCCTATGGCATTTCAAACCCCTTCAATTTCTTCAGTCCTTGTCCTAACTTCTCCATTGGGTTCCCCTTGCTCAGTGCTCAGTGCTCAGACCATTTGGCTGTGTGAAGCTGCATATGTATTGGTCAGGCTCTGGAAGAGCCTCTCAGGGGACAGCCTCTGGATGGCCTTTCTTTTACTCTGTGCTCCACTCTCTGTCCCTGCATTTTCTTTTGACAGGAGAAATTCTGGATTAATATTTTTGAGGTGAGTGGGTATTCCATGCCTATTCACTGAGTATGGTCTCTACAGGTTTTATTTCACCTTTGTTGGTTATTTAGGCTAATGCCCTCCTTGTTGAGTCCTGGGAACCTCTTGGGTCCCTGGCATCTGGAACTTTCTAGTGGCTACCCCCAGATCCCACGCCCCCCACTGCTACTCTCCTCCTTCCAAATACCTGGCCCTCTACTTCTCCTCCATCACCTTCCTTTTGTGAACCAGCTCCCCCTTTCCCCCCACTCCTCTCTCCCTCTACTTCCCGAGATTATTTTCTCCTCCATTCTGACTATAACTGTAACATCCAGACTTTGGTGTGATCTTCTTTCTACTTGGATTTCATATGGTCAGTGAGTTGTACCGTGTGTGTTCTAAGCTTCTTTTTTGCTAATAAGCACTTATCAGTAAGTACATACCATGCATGTTCTTTTGTGGCTGGATTACCTCACTCAGGATGATATTTTCAAGTTCCATCTATTTGCTTGAGGATTTTATGTCATTGGTTTTAATAGCTGAGAAGTACTCCATTGTGTAAATCTACCACATTTTCTGTATCCATTCCTCTGCTGAGGGATATCTGGGTTGTTTCAGTTTCTGTCTATTGTAAATAAGACTGTTATGATAATCAACTTCTGAAAAGTGTCTGGATACAAAATTAACTCAACCAAATGAGTAGCTTTCCTCTACTCAAAGGATAAACAAACTGAGAAAGAAATTAGAGAAATGATACCCTTTAAAATAGTCGCAAACAATATAAAATATCTTGGAGTGATGCTAACCAAGCAAGTCAAAGATCTGTATGACAAGAACTTCATGTCTCTGAAGAAAGAAATTGAAGAAGACCTCAGAAGATGGAAAGATCTTCCATGCTCATGGATTAGCAGGATTAACATTGTAAAAATGACCACCTTACCAAACTCAATCTACACCTTCAATGCAATCCCCATCAAAAATTCCAACTCAATTCTTCACAGAGCTAGAAAGCAATTCTCAATTTTACCTGGAATAACAAAAAACCCAGGATAGCAAAAACCATTCTCAACAATAAAAGATCTTCTGAGGGAATCACCATCCCTGACCTCAAGCTATATTACAGAGCAATTGTTATAAAAACAAAACAAACAAACAAAGAAAGAAAGAAAAACACATGGTATTTGTGCAGAGACAGGTAGGTAGATCAATGGAATAGAATTAAAGACCCAGAAATGAACCCACACACCTTTGGTCACTTAATCTTTGACAAAGGAGCCAAAACCATCCTGTGGGGAAAAAAGACAGCATTTTCAACAAATAGTGCTGTTTCAGCTGGTGGTTGGCATGTAGAAGAATGTGTCATATTTTTATTTAAACTGAATTGCAATGCATAGCATATTAAGTGTCATGAGAGAAACTGTAGAGAGGGCTCAGTGCTTAAAAGAAAATACTGAGAAGGACCTGAAACCTTGACTCCTATCACACTTGGTGACTCAAAAACATTTGTAACTCCAGTTTCAGACACCCCACACACTCTTCTCACTTCAATTTGCACACGGTACACACTATGAAAAGACATGTATGAAGCCAAAATAGTCATACACATAAAACGAATAGATAGATCATCAGATAAAATAAAAAATAAAAGTGCCAAGGCATGCTAATTACAAACAAAAGATGAAAGAAAATACACTATGTTTTATTATATATAAAGAATATTTTTAAATAAGGAGTTCCAAAAAGGAAAGGTTGGCCATTGGAACAGGATTTAGCTGAATTTCCCACATAGTCAAAGCTAAGGCTGGGAACAAAGCAATGATTAGGGGTTCTGGGCAAGGCTTCCTCCAGGAAAGCTCCCGAGTCTGGGAAAGGATGCGGAGGGAAAAGTAAGGAGGACTAAAGATAGCCTTAGTTTTAAAAAATTGCATTAATTACTTGAAGAAAATCAGAAAGAAGCTAAACTACACAAGACTCACAAAGTTAAGCAGCTGGAGTCGATCACTAAGTGCTATTTGAACAGATTTATTTTTCAGAGCATTTCTTATATGAATTACATAAAGTCATTCTTGGCTATATGCATGAGATGACATTATTTCAATTATTTTTACTTTCATATTAAGAATAAAAAATCCATAATTTTATTAATTCTGTTGTTATATTCATGTAGAAAGCTCATATTTTAGCACCAATTTTCACAATAAATACTTATAATCCCAAGTCATAAATTATCAGTAATTAAGCTATTTCTGAAAATACATTGCAATTATAAATGTTTATTTCTTATAAAATATAATTTGGGATAATTTTTAAGTTTCCAGTTACACTTAAGCTACATATCAAGCACATAATAGTACTTAAGTATTTTCCATATGTCAGCAATGATATCTAGCAGCTTTGAATTATTCTTTTATTATGTTAAATAACATCTCTTATTAACTTACCACAACTATTTAGACACTCTGAAATTATTTTTTTATCACACGTGCTTATTATGTCAGGTATAATTGGTAGGTTGGATTACACAAAATCAAATGAACATATTAAATATTGGACTAAACTTGAAGTAGTTTTCATATAATTAACTTGAATAAAACATCTCAGCATCCTGGATAACTAAATAATTAAACAGGTCCATGTTATTATCCCCATTTTATAGATGGAATCATAGGGACAGGAATATTAAATAATTTGCTACAGCACATAGATTTAGTCAATAGCAGGGATAAATCCGAAGTAATAGTCAAAATTTGCATTATGAGAAAAAGTTCAGCAGAAATTTTTGCTACATCTGTATTCTATAAAGAAAGCAGAATTGAAATTATTACAGCTCTCATTATTAATATTCATTTAGCATCAAAAATGTGCTAGGTATTATAATACACAGAGAATGAGATAAATCCCCTGGCCCCAGCCCAACAATACATCTAGTTCTCTCAACTTATTACTATTACATCCAAACGGGTGTTTTATCACCTTAATTATTTTTAAGAAGTGGCACCAATGGCAAAGAATCCAGTTGAGTCTTACAGCAGAAGAAAATGTAGCTCATATTTAACCAAGAAGCTCTCTTGTCATGAAAATGTAGACAGTATCTGAAATGCAAGCACTGTCCAAATTACTGACACCATCCTGCAGCTGGCAATAGTGGGGCTGTGCTCATGGTCCCAAATCTGCTGTACAGAAAGCTTGTATCTCACCCTGTGGGGATGAGGCCCCATACTTGCCACTCTTTCTGTCCCATAAATAACCACCCCAAATAACTGTCATGAATTACTCTTAGCATGTGGGAAAGGTAAGTGCAAGGACACTCAGTTGAGTGTTAAAAGCATAGCTGGTCATTAACCCAACTAATTTTAGGGTTTTCCATTAAAACTAACTACACTTGATAATATTGACTTATGAAAAAATCTTTCAAACTTAAAATACTAGAGATTTCCCATTTGAACTTCAATATTTAGTGTTTGTTAAAGCTGATGTGTGTATATCTTTGAATATTTGTATTTAATTGCTTCATGTTTTAAACTCACCTTCTTTTTCCTGCCTTTTATGGAATTACTTAAACATCACGTCCTTTTTCCGCAGTCTTTTTTTTTTCATATTTTATTCAGTTTATTTTATAATCAAAATTGACCTTAAAGGAAATGATTCAATAATGGAACCAAAATGGACATCATAATGTTTTGCTAATTTATAGAAAGTCCTTGTTTTCAATAGTATTAAAAGATTAGAGAATAAAATGAGATCACATTTGGACCCTAAAATGCTATCATTAAACTGCCCTAGAGTAAGATTCATGTAAACAAAGAAGTCATATAAGAAGTCATATATATATATATATATATATATATATATTCCCTGACTCTTTATATACTCAATTACATACCACATAGAAAATTTGATACTATGTGATTCGTCTTGGTATATTCTAAGTTCTTTAATTCCTGTTCATTATATCTGATCTTGCTTGACACATCTAGACAATTTTTTATTAGGTATTTTCCTCGTTTACATTTTCAATGCTATCCCAAAGGTCCCCCATAACCACCCCCCCCCAATCCCCTACCCACCCACTCCCCCTTTTTGGCCCTGGCGTTCCCCTGTACTGGGGCATATAAAGTTTAAAAGTCCAATGGGCCTCTCTTTGCAGTGATGGTCGACTAGGCCATCTTTTGATACATATGCAGCTAAAGACAAGAGCTCCCGGGTACTGGTTAGTTCATATTGTTGTTCCACCTATAGGGTTGCAGTTCCCTTTAGCTCCTTGGGTAATTTCTCTAGCTCCTCCATTGGGGGCACTGTGACCCATCCAATAGCTGACTGTGATCCTCCACTTCTGTGTTTGCTAGGCCCCCGCATAGTCTCACAAGAGAGAGCTATATCTGGGTCCTTTCAGCAAAATCTTGCTAGTGTATGCAATGGTGTCAGCATTTGGAAGCTGATTATGGGATGGATCCCTGCATATGGCAATCACTAGATGGTCCATCCTTTCGTCACAGCTCCAAATTTTGTCTCTGTAACTCCTTCCATGGGTGTTTTGTTCCCATTTCTAAGAAAGGGTAAAGTGTCCACACTTTGGTCTTCATTCTTCTTGAATTTCATGCGTTTGGCAAGTTGTATCTTATATCTTGGGTATCCTAAGTTTCTGGGCTAATATCCAATTATCAGTGAGTACATATTGTGTGAGTTCCTTTGTGATTGGGTTACTTCACTCAGGATGATACCCTCCAGGTCCATCCATTTGCCTAGGAATTTCATAAATTCATTTTTTTAATAGCTGAGTAGTATTCCATTGTGTAAATGTACCACATTTTCTGTATCCATTCCTCTGTTGAGGGGCATCTGGGTTCTTTCCAGCTTCTGGCTATTATAAAAACAAGGCTGCAAACCTCGAAGATATGGGTACAGGGGAAAAATTCCTGAATAGAACAGCAATGGCTTGTGCTGTAAGATCAAGAATCGATAAATGGGACCTCATAAAATTGCAAAGCTTCTGCAAAGCAAAAGACACCATCAATAAGACAAAAAGGCCACCAACAAATTGGGAAAGGATCTTTACCTATCCCAAATTGGATAGGGGACTAATATCCAATATATATAAAGAACTCAAGAAGGTGGGCTCCAGAAAATCAAATAACCCCATTAAAAATGGGGCTCAGAGCTGAACAAAGAATTCTCACCTGAGGAATGCCGAATGGCAGAGAAGCACCTGAAAAAATGTTCAACATCCTTAATCATCAGGGAAATGCAAATCAAAACAACACTGAGATTCCACTTCACTCCAGTCAGAATGGCTAAGATCAAAAACTCAGGAGACAGCAGATGCTGGTGAGGATGTGGAGAAAGGGGAACACTCCTCCATTGTTGGTGGGATTGCAAGCTTGTACAACCACTCTGGAAATCAGTCTGGCGGTTCCTCAGAAAATTGGACATAGTACTACCAGAGGATCCAGCAATACCTCTCCTGGGCATATATCCAGAAGATGTCCCAACAGGTAAGAAGAACACATGTTCCCCAGTCTTAAAAGTTACAAATTCTTTTGTTCTCAAAGCAATTCAAATCTTCTACAGACAGATTTTTAAACTATAACTTGAAATCAAATGAATTCTACTAAAACATAGCTATATGTATGTAATAAAGTCCACTCATTAACCCTATAGAATGTTTTATTTTTAGATTTTAGTATAAAAATTAAATGTTTCATTGATGAACCTGTACAAAATATAGCACTTATTTATCTGATCTATACAAATATTTATTTATGTGTTTACATATCCCATAGCTATGCAATGCTTAGGTTAGAAATCATTTACACTTAAGTTTTGGATTTGTAAATACCATGCAGAAAGTGAAAATATGTTGTGCCACACTCAGAAAGTGTGTATGAATAACAGGGACTTCTCAGTCATCATTCCTCCCCTTCTTCCTCCCTCTCATCCTCCTGTTCCTCTGCCTCCTGTTCCTCCTCCTGTTCTTCCTCCTCCTGTTCTTCCTCCTCCTATTCTTCCTCCTCCTGTTCTTCCTCCTATTCTTCCTCCTCCTATTTTTCCTCCTCCTGTTCTTCCTCCTCCCTTTCTTCCTCCTATTCTTCCTCCTCCTGTTCTTCCTCCTGTTCTTCCTCCTCCTGTTCCTCCTCCTATTCTTCCTCCTCCCTTTCTTCCTCCTATTCTTCCTCCCCCTGTTCTTTCTCCTCCTGTTCTTCCTCCTCCTGTTCTTCCTCCTCCTGTTCCTCCTCCTATTCTTCCTCCTCCCTTTCTTCCTCCTATTCTTCCTCCTCCTGTTCTTCCTCCTCCTGTTCTTCCTCCTCCTGTTCTTCCTCCTCCTGTTCCTCCTCCTCCTGTTCTTCCTCCTCCTGTTCTTCCTCCTATTCTTCCTCCTCCTGTTCTTCCTCCTCCTGTTCTTCCTCCTCCTGTTCCTCCTCCTCCTGTTCCTCCTCCTCCTGTTCCTCCTCCTCCTGTTCCTCCTCCTCCTGTTCTTCCTCCTCCTGTTCTTCCTCCTCCTGTTCTTCCTCCTCCTGTTCCTCCTCCTCCTGTTCTTCCTCCTCCTGTTCTTCCTCCTTCTGTTCTTCTTCCTCCCTCTCCTCCTCCTGTTCCTCTGCCTCCTGTTCCTCCTCCTCCCTCTCCTCCTCCTGTTCTTCCTCCTCCTGTTCTTCCCCCTCCTGTTCTTCCTCCTCCTGTTCTTCCTCCTCCTGTTCTTCTTCCTCCCTCTCCTCCTCCTGTTCCTCTGCCTCCTGTTCTTCCTCCTCCCTCTCCTCCTCCTGTTCTTCCTCCTCCTGTTCTTCCTCCTCCTGCTCTTCCTCCTCCTGTTCTTCCTCCTCCTGTTCTTCTTCCTCCTGTTCTTCCTCCTCCTGTTCTTCTTCCTCCCTCTCCTCCTCCTGTTTCTCTGCCTCCTGTTCCTCCTCCTCCCTCTCCTCCTCCTGTTCTTCCTCCTCCTTTTCTTCCTCCTCCTGCTTCTCCTTTCCTTTTCAGTAGTCATTGAATTGTAGTCATCAAGAATATGTCATTATTTTAATGATGGGAAAATATGCACATAATGCATCATTGGCACAGGCCACTCCCCAAAGTTTATATAACCCTTGTTATCCCCAATAAAGAGGAGCTGCTTCACTGAAAATTGTCCCAAAGAAGGCTATTTCTCCAATGATGGCCAACTAGGCCATCTTCTGCTACATATGCAGCTAGAGACATGAGCTCAGGGGGTACTAGTTAGTTCATATTGCTGTTCCTCCTATAGGGTTATAGACCCCTTCAGCTCCTTGGTTACTTTCTCTAGCTTCTCCATTGGGGGGCCCTGTGTTCCACCCAATAGATGACTGTGAGCATCCACTTCTGTATTTTCCAAAATGCTATATGTTTCCAAAATACTGTTTGTAATATATGTTAAAATATACATTATGTGCTGTGCAGAGTATTTTCTTTATCTACAATGGTGATATTCTTGCATTACAAAAAATAAAAATATAAATAAAAACAATGCTAACAATAGTGAGTCAAATAATATATTCAAGACTAGGATAAGAACTAAATATTTTTAAACTTATTTTCTGTATATGATTGCTTTGCTTGCAAGTATATAATTGTAGAATACGCATGTCTGGTACTTCAAGAGGTCAGAATAAGGTATCAAATTTATGAAGACTTGAGGTCCAGATAGTTATGATCTGCTATCTAGTTTATGTTCTCTGAAAGAGTAAGTGGTCTTAAAAGATTGATCTTAGAAAAGCTGATCTAAGTTTGAACTCAAACAAACAGGCCAGTACCTAGCACCAGTGTCCAGGTTATCCTCCAACAAGACCAGTGTCTAGCACCAATCTCCCTGTTATTGGCTCAACAAGTCTACACCCCCAGGTTACAAACTTGTCCCTGCCTAGCAAGTCCCAATCCGGAGAAAAGCAGAAGTTATGTTTATGGTTTGGGTTCCAGCACCAGCCAATTATGTTAAAGGCCACTGTAGCAGACCCACCACCACCACCACCACCATCACCAATTAGATGCTTGCCATGTGAGAAATGCTTACCCCCACACTTGCCATTTCCTATAAAACTTTGTCCAGATGAGTGTTCAGGACTTTGACTCCAACAAAACGGTCCTGTGGGTCAATGGTGAATCCAGCAGAAGCTCAAGATTCTGAATTGAGATCCTGGTGTGATTGCGTTGGATCAGTTCTCCTTTGGTCATTTCAGGTCCATGAACACTTTCTGGTACTACACTGAGTCATCTCACCAGTGCCCAAAACCTAATTCTTTATGGAAACTGTATAAACCTGATTACTAGTGAAAAATTTATATAAGACACATTATAGTTTAGAAATAATATCAGTAAAGCATAACTATAATTAGAAAAATGATTTACAGAAAATGAAATTTTTCCTTTTAGGTAATTAATTTGTAGCCAGATAGGTTGAAATTTCTTATTGTGCAAATAAATTATATACGGAGAAGGGAAGAGATCTACCCGTCAGTCCCAAGCTATTATTTATAAGATCAATGGCTAGAGAGTATGCCAGAAAATGTTTTCAAGTTTTATTAAAGGCAGAGAACTGAATAAATCATAATATCAGAGATAAAATCCAGAATAGCAAACAGTATGTATTTTCAGAGTCAAGGGCCCTCACTGCTTACTGATTGTAAAACATACCAGCAGACAGAACTCCACAGCTCACACTGAGATGAGGTGCCACATGCTAAAGGAAATAAATAGTATAAGCAACTATGAGCAGAGCCAGATGCTACAACTAATGAATTGGGGAAAAGGTAACACTTTGTATAATGTCTAGATAACTACCACTATCTATTTTGCATGGTTTTCATGAGATTTCATGGAGTATTGGCAAAGAAAATATAACACGGCATTTGAGAAATCAAAAGACACTTCATAATCCCTTCCCATTATCCCAACCACATCTGAAGCCCTTCATTCTTCTGCCACATCACAACCCTTCTATGCTTCTTTTCACTTGATGGTATTGATGGTATTGAAGAAGAATAAATTGTATTTCCTCAACGGCAGCAAGATTCCTTTAAAAACAGCAAAAGAGAAAGCAATCTTTTCCCTACCAAGCATAAATCTGCATATGCCTCAAGCAAAAGTACAATATTATTGAGGTATTGTTTCGTAGAAGACCAGTTATGAAAAAACAAAGTATCTAAAAAGACACATGTGCTGGTTAGGTTTAACTGGCATCTTGATATAATCCAGAATATCTTATGGAAAAAGAGTCTTTTTTTAAAAAAGATTTATTTATTTATTCTATGTAAGTACACTGTAGCTGTCCTCAGATACTCCAGAAGAGGGCATCAGATTCCGTTACGGATGGTTGTCAGCTACCATGCGGTTGCTGGGATTTGAACTCAGGACCTTCGGAAGAGTAGTCAGCGCTCTTAACCACTGAGCCATCTCGCCAGCCCCGGAAAAAGAGTCTTAATTATCTATATCAGATTGGTCCATGGGCATATCTGAGAGAATATATTTTCTGTTCACAAGCACTTCTCTTGACTGTGGATAGGATTTGACTAGATGCTTGAATTTTTCTTTTAACTCATTTCAAATGATGGACTGCACAGTGAAACTCTGTGGCAACAGGACTTAGGATGGGGGAAGGGGTGAAAGGAATAAAGTCACAAGATCAATTCCCAGAATAAAACCCCAGAGACCAGCATCAGAGTGCAGTTCTGAGTTTATTGCACAACACATGAGCTTATATACAGTATTTGAGCCAATACCAAGTTTCTGAACACTCAATCAATCATATCTTGCCTTGCTACACTATCACAGTGCCCTAATGAAAGCCCTGGAGGGCAGGGCCATCATCAGATGTTAGGACTTTCCTGAAGATGGGAAGTTGCCATAGGCAGGTCCTTGGTTCTGTTTTGTTGTCTCCCTGGTGTTCCAGGAGCCATCTTAGATCTACTGCCCAGTTTGCCAGCTCACAGGGACCCCAACAGAGGAGTTAGGGGAAAGACTAAAGGAACTGAAAAAGTTTGCAACTCCATAGGAAAAACAACAATATTAACCAACCAGACCCTCCAGAGATCCCAGGAACTAAGTCACCAACCAAACAAAACACGTGGAGGGACCCATGGCTCCAGCTGAATATGTAGCAACGGATGGCCTTATCTGGCATCAATGGGAGGGGAGGACTTGGTCCTGTGAAGGCTTGATGCTAGAGTATAGGGTGGTGAGGTGAGAGTGGGTGGATGGAGAGCACGCTCATAGAAACATGGGAGAGGGGTTGGAATAGGAGGTTTTCAGAGGGGAAACCAGCAAGGAGGATAACAATGGAAATGTCAATAAATAAAATAATCAATAAAAATTTAAAAAAAAAACTCTGAGGATTTACCAGAGCCTGTGGCACCTTGCTCTCCATCCCCCTTTTTTCCTTCACAAGGCTGGCCTCCACATCACCCAAAGAACTGTAGAATGAGTGTTTTCTCCCCTAAGTGTTGTCAAGATATTTTACACATCAACAGAAACCCAATTAGAACTGTGATAAAAACTGAATGGTACTGGTATAGTGACAGACAAGTAGACCAATGGAATAGAAATAAAGACCCAGAGATGAACCCACATACCTGTGGTCACTTGATCTTTGACAAGGGAGCTAAAACCATCCAGTGGAAAAAAGACAGCATTTTCAACAAATGGTGCTGACACAACTGGCAGTTATCGTGTAGAAGAATGTGAATTGATCCATTCATATTTCCTTGTACTAAGGTCAAATCTAACTGGATTAAGGAACTCCACATAAAACCAGAGACACTGAAACTTATAGAGGAGAAAGTAGGGAAAAGCCTCGAAGATATGGGTACAGGGGAAAAATTCCTGAATAGAACAGCAATGGCTTGTGCTGTAAGATCGAGAATCAACAAACGGGACCTAATAAAGTTGCAAAGCTTCTGAAAGGCAAAAGACACAGTCAATAAGACAAAAAGACCACCAACAGATTGGGAAAGGATCTTTACCTATCCTGAATCAGATAGGGGACTAATATCCAATATATATAAAGAACTCAAGAAGGTGGACTCCAGAAAATCTAATAACCCCATTAAAAAATGGGGCTAAGAGCTAACCAAAGAATTCTCACCTGAGGAATACCGAATTGCTGAGAAGCACCTGAAAAAAATGTTCAACATCCTTAATCATCAGGGAAATGCAAATCAAAACAACCCTGAGATTCCACTTCACACCAGTCAGAATGGCTAATATCAAAAATTCAGGTGACTGCAGATGCTGTCGAGAATGTGGAGAAAGAGGAATACTCCTCCATTGTTGGTGGGATTGCAAGCTTGTACAACCACTCTGGAAATAAGTCTGGCGGTTCCTCAGAAAATTGGACATAGTACTACTGGAGGATCCCGCAATACTTCTCCTGGGCATATATCCAGAAGACGTTCCAACCGGTAAGAAGGACACATGCTCCACTATGTTCATAGAAGCCTTATTTATAATAGCCAGAAGCTGGAAAGAACCCAGATGACCCTCAACACAGGAATGGATACAGAAAATGTGGTACATTTACACAATGGAGTACTACTCAGCTATTAAAAAGAATGAATTTATGAAATTCTTAGGCAAATGGATGGACCTGGAGGGCATCATCCTGAGTGAGGTAACACAATCACAAAGGAACTCACACAATATGTACTCACTGATAAGTGGATATTAGCCCAGAAACTTAGGATACCCAAGATATAAGATACAATTTGCTAAACACATGAAACTCAAGAAGAACGAAGACCAAAGTGTGGACACTTTGCCCCTTCTTATAATTGGGTACAAAACACCCATGGAAGGAGTTACAGAGACAAAGTTTGGAGCTGTGATGAAAGGATGGACCATCTAGAGACTGCCATATCTGGGGATCCATCCCATAATCAGCCTCCAAACGCTGACACCATTGCATACACTAGCAAGATTTTGCTGAAAGGACTCAGATAGAGCTGTCTCTTGTGAAACTATTCCGGGTCCTAGCAAACACAGAAGTGGATGCTCACAGTCAGCTATTGGATGGATCACAGGGCCCCCAATGGAGGAGCTAGAGAAAATACCCAAGGAGCTAAAGGGATCTGCAATCCTGTAGGTGGAACAACAATATGAACTAACCAGTACCCCTGGAGCTTGTGTCTCTAACTGCATATGAATCAGAAAATGGCCTAGTCGGCCATCAGTGGAAAGAGAGGCCCATTGGTCATGCAAATGTTATATGCCTCAGTACAGGGGAAAGACAGGGACAAGAAGTGGGAGTGGGTGGGTGGGGGAGTGTGTGGAGGACTTTTGGGATAGCATTGCAAATGTAAATGAAATAAATACCCAATTAAAAATAAACAAACAAACAAACAAACAAACAAACAAGTGCCTGGATGATTAAGATTAAGAAACCCTAAGCTAAACATTAGAAGTTGAATCCAGATTGTTCAGAGAAAGATGTCATTGTGCTTCAGACAGATAAATGTTAACTTACACATTTAATAACATCTACTGAATGCAAATCTAGGGTACTTAATCCAATAGACATTGTGTGGAATAGAGCTCCACTCAAGAAACTTAGAATTTATCAATGTTAAAATCATTCTGTAGTACAGAGTGTTAAGAGTTAAAACAAAACGAAAGGGATTTTGTTCCTGAAATGCTCTGAAAATTGTCAGAAGAGAAGCATTTTAGATGCCTTTGAAGAGATATCTCTCACAGGATCGGCTATGGTAGGAGCCCAGGTCATGGAATTCTGTGAGAACAGGCTTATAGAGAGAGAGCAGGTCAAAGGAATAGCGAAGGATAACTGAGTGTAGGCTGCAGGAAAGAAAGCCAAGCCAGTTATCATGTAAAAATAATTGGGAAGCCACAATGAGAGTCGAGAGTAAGCTGGGACCAGGAAAATAAACTGTTTCAGATCCCAGGCATAGAAGATGAAAGCAAGGCTTTTGCTCAGACGTGGTAAAAGTGGAGATGTTGAGGAGCTGACAGATAACTGGTCGGCTTGACACAGGAACTGAAGGACTTGCAGGCCTCACTTACGGAGGACCAGGTTAACAATAGCTTTTTCTTCTTCTCTTACCATGGGGTTGCAGTCAGTCCTCATATCTAACAAAGATAGCTACACGCTTGTCCTTAAAAAGTAAATGATTTCATTTTAAATAGACTGTTCTCTAAAAGATCATCTGGACAAAATTTTAAAAAAATCTTTCCTGTCATAATGAACCAACATTATTTCTTCCATTGTGGAGCCATGTTTAAGACAAAAGAAGAATATTTGTATACACTATAAACATGTAAAATAAAAAGTATCACACCCAATGTAACATTTTCCTTTTCTCTTACACTGGGATCAGCTTCCATAGGAATTTATCTTGAGAGTATTAACTCATGGACATTCACATATGTAAATCAAAAATATCCCCTGAGTGTGAGTGGTTAAAAAAGGAAAATGGTTACATTTAAATCATTAAACGTATGACCAAAGTTCATACTATATAGTTATAGTATAGTGCCCTAATGTGTTAAGGTAAATGTGCATTTAAAAATATATTCTAGAAATTTTAAATTAAAGGCCTAATGAATCTCAGTGACAGTACTATTTATCTAATTATTGTGCATTGATACATTCTGAGCTAAATCCAGTAGTAATATAATGTGCTCCAGGCATAAAAAAATTGTCAAAGTAGATAAGATCTCTGACAGTAAGTTAAGGCTATCAATAAAAAAAACATAGAATTAATAGATTGTTCTTAGACTCCAATATTGGTGAACTACATAGATAGGCTCCAGGTAGAATGGATGTTGAAATAACACTTACTGGAGTAAGTGACAAAGTTCAATGCCCTTTTTTTTTTTAACAACATAACTGAAGCAAAACTGAAATGAAGACAGGGTAGATGACTCCTGATTCAGACAGAAAGTATTATCTGAAAACAGGGGATGCAAATCCATTAAAAATGACAAGGACAAAGGCAGGAGAGAGTGTCATCTACTTTTCATCTTATAATATTATTCTATTGATTCCATGAATACTGCCAAAGTAAAATATGATAAAATTTGAATAAAATAATGCCCAGCATGTCGATGAATCATTTCACCATGTTTTTCTTGATGTTCATTATTGGAATGATAGCAAGCACCACAGAAATAATATAGAGAAAAATGACTTCCATACCAGTCATCATTACCTAATGGTGGATAAATCTTCTGTCTGGATACACATTTATTGGATACACAGAAAAGTGAAATGTGTTTACTTTCGTGTAATCATGAATATCAATGATGATCTATGATGCTCACCTGGCAGGATTCTCATGAGTGTCTCCGTCTTAAGTAGCAGGTGGTAATGTAGTGCTGTAATTCATAACAGGATGATCGCTTCTCCCTTGTCATTATTCTCAGCTCGGTCACACCATGTACACACTGGACAGCATACTCGCGATGTTCTTTTTCCCAGATCCAAATGAACGGTGAAGCATGTTTCTATCAACCTTAACTATCCACATGTACTCCGTTAGTTAAATGTAAAATGTCCCTCGTAAGCTCTTGTACCTCACCACTTGATCCAGCTGGTGGTGTGGTTCCGGGACGGTAATGTTTAGGGGGTGGAGCTTTGCTAGAGAAAGTGTATCACTGTGGGAAGTCTTCAGAATTTTCCTACCTACCCTCACTTCCGGTTCTGGCTCTCCTTGCGTACTGCAGATGCATTCAGGTGGGCCATTTTCATGCTCCTGACGCCACGCCTTCCCCAGACGCTGGGCTTGAACCCTTCTGGAAGTGTAAGGCAAAGCAAAGCTTAAGGACCTTCTCGTGCTTTTGCCCAGGTATTTATTGATAGCATTAGAAAAGAAACTAAGACATTTGCTTTGACTTCAAAGTATAAACACTGATTTTTTCTTTGCAATTTACTTGACACCAGTTCAGGTCCTTCACTGCTCTTACCAAAGACCACTGGCGCTATGGGTTATTATACCCAAGTCAACAGTAGCAATCTGATCAACGATCTTTTGTTGTTGCATTGATAAGTAAAGAGGCATGTAAGGTTAGTTTCAGCTGCAACTTACTTTTATTTATCACTTGGTATGTAATCTTTGTGGGATTGAAAAGCAGATTTGTTTATGCCTCAACATTTAATTAATGATCTAATAATTTTGGAAAACTATTAAACTTTCATCTATAAATCAAAGCTTATATATATATACATATATGTATATATATGTGTGTGTGTATAAAGTATTATATATGCCTATATTGTATATGTATATATGCATATATACATATATGTCTGCACCCACATATATATCAGAAAAAGTTAAAATTAATAGAGAAAGAAGAACTTATTAAACAGGTAGAATGGACATGTTTGGCAACTGGTAAGAAAATGCTATGTAATAAGTAGGGTGGTGAGAATAAGCTAGGCTCTTCTAAATTAAAACAGACATTCAATAGGCAATTAATTTGTTATACTGATCCAAATCAAAAGAAAATTAATAGTAACATGACCTTAGCATTTCTAAAAAGTGATCATAAAAGAAATAATGCAATTGAATTAAAATCCTTTATATAGCTTTAGGTTTTGGTTTTTAATAGTGAAAATATCAATTCCATTTTCTCTTAAAGGATGTTTTATCAAAGTAAAGCAATCTACAAATCCCCAAATAGTTTACTTCTGAAGTTTGGTTTTGTTTGTTTGTTTGTTTGTTTATTTCTTCTGATTTCATTTGTGTTTTGTTTTGTTAATACTGAGATAGAGAGGTCACTTACATTAAAGGGGGAAAGGACATTGCTATGTTGCATAAATATGAAATAATCAATGTATTTAAACATTTCACTTCCTACCCTTTACAGGAAAATTACTGCTCCAAACCTGGAAACAATGAATGTCTCATTAAGAAAGAGAAGTGCTCTATGGCTCAATGTACCTTGAGCAGGAAATTAAGACCTTAGTGTTCAAAGACTTTCAAACGATAAGGCCTAAATACAATAAGGTCAAAAACAGACAATCTGAGTTTTTGGTGGACAACATAGCAAAAGCTGGAATTTCATAATCACTACAGAGCTAACATTATATCAATCTTTCATTAGGCCCAAAGCAGGTCCCCAGCTGCAAATGAATGTGGTCATTATGACACTTGCATGTCTGGATTTATTCAAGCTTGACTAATCTGATAGTCCATAATAGATTTTGGGAGCACTGTTTATACTTTTTTAAGTTTGATCTAATTTAACTAACTCTTTGGCCAAAGGATAAAATATTAGATGCTAAAATAATTTCAATATATAAAGCCTACTACTAAAATAGTAGTAAAATAGGCACTCATTTCCCTGAGAAGCCTGTAGTGTGTGTGGCATTTGCTTCTTTGGTATTTCTTCTCTAGCTCTAGTAACGTGGACCTGATATTACATAGTACACGTCTTATCAATCAATGATTTCCTTATTTGTTTTGTTGGACTGAATATCAGTCAAGCATTTTTACCACAGTTCACTTACAAATTAATAAAAGGAAAATACAATTCCAGAAATCTACATTAAAATTATAGGTGCTGTGATAGAACAAATACCAACATTTATTGCTTAGCATGGTAAAAATGTATCATTTCATGACAAGTCTAGACATCTGTCCTAGGCAGTTTTCAGCTACAAGCAGCCCAGCATTACAGGAGCTTTGCTCATGTGAAATCTCTCCTACAACATGTGCTTTCACAATTCCTGTGGAAGGAAGAATAGTAACACAAGTGCTGTATATTACTTCACATCTCACATCACATCTCAAAGTCAGAAGGCCACTCATCTCAAGTGGTGTGTTCCAGAAACTGACAAAACAGACTCATTAGTACTTCTAATACTTGACACATCATCTAACCGATACATTTGTTTTAGCTCGCCAAACTGAAACTAAGGTCACAAGATCGTCATAAAACAGAGATTGAATATGATTGTTGTTCACTAGTTTTTACAAATAACTTCATGAAATTGGTGTGTCTGAAAAGTATGGCTTTTAACCTGGTTTTATAATAGCAGAGTATGCTTGTACATTATTTAACAGCGTGTGTGTGTGTGTGTGTGTGTGTGTGTGTGTGTTTCTGTGTGTGTCTGTGTTGTGTGTATTGTTTTGAGCACCAGGTCACCCTGTTAGAGAACAACTTGTAGGAGTCTTTTCTTCAGGTTGTCAGGTTTAGCAGGGATCACTGTTACCCACTGAACCATCTTACAGGGCCAATATTTTTTGATGTTTTAAAGCAAAAATCCGAAGTAATTTTTGAAGTGAACATAATTTAAGATTGTGAGAACTTCTAGGTCTTCCCAGCATAATAATTTCAATCTCAATTAATGGTAATAAATGTTGTAAATTGATAGCCTTATAGTTATGAACATAAAGACTACAATTTTAAGATTTTTATGTATTTTTATTTTTATGAATTAAAGTAGTATACATTCAGAACACATGAAATTATTTAAAGAATTATTTAAACTTACAAATTCTCAACACATCAGCTAACTGGGACTCACTTCTTACATCTCATAACAACCACATAGTGTCACAGTGGCCAGACTTATACCTGTGAACCTTGGGCTGTATTCTGGGAAATCAAGCTAAAGGTCATATTAAGACTCTAGGGGCACAGAAATAAAGACAAGTATACAAATGTTGTTCCTTGCTCCATCAAACTTTTACTAAGGAACTTGAAAAATCAAATGAAAACCCACAAAGGGTGGACTTCAAACAGATACATATTTCTCAGGAGTTACTGTAGAAAAAAAAAAATCATGGTTCTAGGTAACAATAGCATGTGTACAATAGTGAGCCTGCAATGTTTTCAACCATGGAGAGATCTAAATCCTGAAATGTTAAGTGGGGGCACCTGAAATATGTTTGGTAGTAGAATACTGCTGACCTGCTACAGTCTCAGAACTTATAGTTCCATAAGAGTGCAAAGGAGGTGAAATATTTTCTTGGTTTGTACTCTTTTCATAATAATGTTTGACATTGTTTTTGAGAGCTAAGCCTGTGACCGTTAATTCTGAATTTTAATGATGGGATCTGGAAGCTTCTAAAAGGCATGCTTCTAGAAGGATATATCATCAGTGCAGTTCCTAGAGGGCCAAGTAAAGGAAGAAGTTCCTCACAAGAATAAGTGGTATTTTCTCACCAATGCAGTATCTAAATAGAGATCAGGTTAAAGTCTTTTGAAGGTTACTTCACTTTGGGTTTTTAAGAAAGCCCTGTGTAATAAAGCCCTGGTAGTTTGCAATTCCTTACTCCTGCACTTTCTTGTTTGGGAAAGTTCAGACTTTATTTATACTCAGTGTTTCACTTCTGTGCTAAGAGAGAAAAATAATCAATATGACGCATAAAAGAAAAAAATGCATTGGACCAATTAAAGAGGCAAGAAATGTTTCAATATAGCTGGTGCAAGAGGAAAATAGATCGAACTCAGTTGTACTGAAACAAGGAATTCTGGAGGTTTTAAGTTGAAAACTACCGGTAACACTTAGAAAATATTACAATAATGCTGTAAAGAGTGACTCCTTTCAATAGCCACAGGGTTATCAACATTTATTGACTATAATTTATGAAAGATGTCTAATCTTTTGATGATGAATGGATTCAGGTCCTTGAAGATTTCTGGGTTGTATATGTGTTTATACTATGTATATGATGTATATATAAAATCTCCCCTCAGCTTTCATTTGTCCAAAGAATATCACATATTGTTAGGACTTTATACCCATTTCTCTTCTCCATGTTGGGATTTATCTGGCTTGGGCTTATTCAGTCTTATACATGCAATTCAAATGTCTGTGGATTCCTATGTGCAACTGCCCTAATGTGTACAGAAATCAGTGTTTCATTGTAGTCATCCATCACTCCTGGCTCCTACAATACACGCCTCCTACACCAATGATCCTTAAAAGGATGGGTTTAACATAGACATCCCTTTTAGTGATGAGCACTCCACTCTCATATATTCTCTGTACCATGGCCACTTTGGTGACTCTAAATTATAGCTTTCTACAAAAAGAAGCTTTTCTGATGAGGACTTAGAGATGTACTAATCAATGGTTATAAGTTACTAAAAGTCAGAGTAATATTGTGACCCATTAGCTGAAAAAATAGACACTTCCCTAGTGATTGTAACCTATCTAGTCATACATTCGTGGCTTTAATAACCATGCCACCATGTGGACTGGGCCCTTAATCCAATCAGTAATTACTTGGTTGCACCCAGGACACTGGTGCCACTATTTCCCTATTTCTATTGCTTAAAATACTTAATATTGAGATAAAGTCAACATGTGCAGACAATACCAGTTGGAATATATTGATAGAAAAGTATTGTTACTATTACTATTATTGTTATCATCATCATCATCATTATATAGGTTTAGAGATTGGGGAGCTGAGTTTTAAGAGATATAAAATGTTGTGCTGCAAGTCTTTCTCCTATCACTTTTTCACATAATGGATTCTACAGACCTGGCAAGAAAAAAATACTTGAGTCATACAAATCCCTGGATTTACTTATTTTAATCTGATTTATGAATTATTAAATTCTTCCAATATTGATACCGTGAACTATTGACAGATGCCAAACAAATATAATTCTCAGTTACTCTTTATTATACCTTAAAAGGAATAACCTGCTGCAGCAATTCAGATGTTGCCAGTGCCTCTACTTTCTTTCCCTCGCTTCCTGGCTTCATCCTTTTCTTCCTTCCTTCTTACTCCTACCTTTCTTTCTTCCCTTGTCTTTTTTTTGTTTCTTCCTTTTAAAACTGCTATTAGCAGCATCATAGTCCAGTAAAGGAACATGACTTAAAGGATATAAATGTGTTGACAGCTTACTTGAAGCTTTCCAGTTCAGAGAAGTACAGCTTGTGATAGGAACACACCATGAGACACAGCTTAAAAACTAAAATAGAGAAGTCCATGCTGTATGAAAGCATAAATTCACTAATCCCACAGTACTTACCATTTTTAACACAAGTTGGAATTCCAAGAATTTTCTGTGGGGTGTGAAAAGTTTCCTGTGTTTCACAGCTTTCATTGAGTGTCAGTGGGCAGTGGATGCAGAGAGATATTATTTCAACTTGTTTACTTTCTTTAAAATACAGTGATCCTAAATTAAATTACAAGAATGCTAGCATGACCTAGAGCTGAAAGGAGAAGTGGACACATGCCCTCATCCCGAATCCGGAAGCTATGTCCAACTGATATCCCTTTGCAAATAAAAATTTAGTTTTCTCTGTGGAGTCTCAATGAGGAAACAAACTACTCTTAAGGATAGTCTGCATGCCCACCCAACTCTAGATGGCCAAAAGAAAACAGTATCTGGAAATTTCCTGTCTCATAATGTCATGTCAAGGTATTTTTCTTTATTATATCTTTTTTATTTTAGTTATATTTTTCTCTATGCCCTCTATATTAGTATTTTTATGGAATCTTGAGTGTGCAAACAAGTGGGTCTTTGTGTCCAATACGTTTCTTGTTTCTTTCCTTGGATTCTTTTCCTTCTGTTTGTTTCTTTTATATTATTCTAATGTGTTATTGTTGTTTCATCTTATTTATTTTATTATTAACCCCTAGAAGCCTGTTTATTTTCTCATGAGATACAGAAATGGGGTGGATCTGGATCGGTGGGAGAAGTAGAGGAAGGGGAAGATGTAATGGGGATATATTATTTTAAAATATCTATTTTCGAATATAGAAAAGTATTTCAAAGAATGCTTGCTTTAGCAGAACATGCACTCTCCTGTGTCTGCTTCAGTGAAACGTTCCTTCACCAGACTACCTTAGCCTTTCACACCTGTGTCCACTTTAACTAAATGTTCCTTCACGTGTTTGCCCCCGAAAAACACCATTCAACTGGCTTTCCAAAGGACCCTTAAGTTTCCACTTTAGAAGATTGCTTTCTCTGTTAGACTATTTTATTTGCAGGGATGCTTCAGTATTTTGTTAGCATTCTTTGAAATATTCTTTGCTAAGGGCATGCATGTATTGGTCTGTCTTAAATTGTGTAGTTGAGCTGCATTTGTCAGGACACCATAGAAAGAAAAGCACTAAACAACTTCTGGTGGTATGCTGCAGTTTTTTGCTGCTTCTAAAGACTCAGGCTGATTGGATGCTCATGCTGAGGCAAGGCACATGGAGGACACATGATGTTTGGAGAGTATGAATAGGACTCCACAGAGTGATGGAGACAAAGCTTGGCTTGCTGGTACAGCTAACTGTACAATGCTTGTGGGTCTTTCCTCTTCCTTGAGAGAGGCACTGCCAAGAACTCCTGGTGTCCCTGTTGGTCCCTCCTGATGATTCAAGTGGAGGCTGAGGCCTGGCTGTCTCTTCTGGGTTGTGTCACTGCTGTTGCTAACCCACTCTACTGAACTGGGCTGCTGGTGTATCTGTGAGGTGTTTGTGAGTGGATAGAGCTGTTGCTCACTGCTAACCTGTAAACTCCACTGCCGATTTCCAGACAACACAGATGGGAGTTGTTCCAGGGAATCTTTCTGAACAGGTTCACTTCCCCCACCCCACATTCTTTCTTTTCCACCACCTCTGATGGATGATGGGTTATAAGGAAGTTTAAAGCATTTAAGAGCCATCATTAAAAATCAGATTTGAAAAAAAATTAGTTACAATCATCCCTCTAATAAGCAACCTCAAAGAAGAAAAGCTCCATGTACAATTTTAAAAGTGTGAATAGCCCAGGGACAAGAACATGAAGAAGAATGTTTTCAAAGATACCAGAGATCCAACTTCTGCTTGATATTAATTTATAGGAAGTCAGTATACAGTACTGACAAGATGCTAAACTCACCCATAAGAAAGCCACTTTTATTCAAGCTCTTTCTCAGTTTAATTTGGCATGGAAAATATCAGAAGACGTAACCTCAAAACAGTCTGTCTGTGGCAAAAGGATAAAATGATCTGGGCCAATGTCTCCGCTTAAAGAGTTTCTCCCCTCAATACCTATTCCTCAACTCCTAACTGCCTATCACTGCACAAATGAGTACAATAATTCTGTGTTGCCACAAAAACTGTGTGAGGTCCTGAGAAATTTATGCTGACCTCCTAGGGTGTTTATGAATAACTTATTCTTTTTGTCGCTTAAAATGCTTAATATTCAGACAAAGCCAATTTAGTCAGGCAAAAGTTGTACTGGCCAAATAATGTCCGAAAAAAGAACACCACTCAACATATGGAAAATGACTCTGAGAGCAGCAATGACAGTTGCTGGTTTGTAGATTTATCAGCAGCATACAACACAATAAACCACCTAAGCCCATGTGACAAATTTCACAATATGATGAATGACAATCATTTACTAGAGTTCACCTGAAGATTTTTTTTAACCAAGAATAAGGCAATAGCTTGAGCTCTCAGAAAAGAAAGAAAACAAGCAATGTATAGTCTTTCCTCCTTTTCTCATTACTCTCCCTCCCACTAATTTGTGACCTTTTATTCCTCTCATTTCTTTTATTCTCTTGTGCCTTCATTTGTAACAATGGTGTATTCATGGCAGAACTTTAATCTCTTTTAGATGGTTTTACGTTGCCAGGGAAGAATTATATTGCTAAATCAACAAAGCAGCATAATACTTATTATATAAGAATCTCCACCTGAGATTCAAAAGAGAAGTAAAGAAAGGACATGAGTGAGTTTTATTGACACATCAGTTAGAAACTTAAATCATGTGAAGTCCCAATGGAGACCCTGTAACGTTCTTTTCCTAAGGTGTCACAGACTCCTAGGTAAGGAGTTTCAATCTAGTATAAAATTATTTCCATTTTATTTTTAATGGATTTTCTAATAAAGGTAAAGTTCTAGATTTAAGGGGCTCTTTGGGATTCTTTTGTGTATTCTGATTTCAGGAGACACCTTCAGGGCATGGGATTAGTCAGAAGAAACCAAGAGAGTGTTCTATGTGTCTTGAAAGATATGCAGTGTTTTCTCTCTCTCTCTCTCTCTCTCTCTCTCTCTCTCTCTCTCTCTCTCTCTCTCGTGTGTGTGTGCGTGTGTGCGCATGTGTGTGTGTGTAGGGTTGATCCTAAGTGGCCCCAGTGCCCCTGTGTGACATATCAGAGTCACAACTGTAAAGACAGTTTTCTATAGCACTAACAATTCATACAAATTCAAGAAAGTAAAGGACAGGACGACTTACTACAATTCAGTTCAGTGGTTGTTTTTAATGATAGACTCAATAAAACATGCCATTGAGTTAACTGGGAAAGTAACTAATATTCCTGGATTTAAATTTAATGCCAAATGTAAAATGCAATTAACTTTTCTTTATTTTTTTATTTTTATATTTTTGCAATTAGTTATTTTCTCAATAGCTTTATAATTGGGCAAAACAGGCAAAGGGGAAGGAGGTGGGAAACCAAAATAACATCTTAAACAGAAATACAGGGAGAACACTCTTGAGTCCAGAGAGATAGAGCCAAAATCATATATGGCCTTGGTAGACATGGGAAGGAGAGTCAGTCTCTAAGCCAGAAGTATGTTCGTCACATAAACGTCAGGGAGTCCTTAGCTTTATTCCTTGCCACATCCTAGCCTAGTCTGGCTAAGAATCACAGCCTGAGAGGTTGGAGAGATTGCTCATCAGTTAGGAGAATTTTTTTGCTTTTTCCATTACCTAAGTCAGGGGAATCACAAAAACCTGTGACTAATTTCCAGGGCTTTGACACTGACCTCAGGGGGCACTCTCACACACCTGGCATGCACACATTCACATGTGCATGTTCGTGCACAAGCACTCATGCACATACACAGCACACACACACATATGCACACACACACACACACACACATACACACACACACACACACACACACACATGCACACACCAAACAGAAAAATAAAGAATAAATAATAATAGATGGATAGATAGATAGATAGATAGATAGATAGATAGATAGATAGATAGATAGATAGATAAAGTAAAACCAATTAAATTTGCATCCTGAATAATTTGAAGCAGAGCTAAGTCAGCTCTTAAGTTCTGGTGGCAGTGCATGCCTTCAATCCCAGCACTCGGGAGGCAGAGGCAGGCAGATTTCTGAGTTCGAGGCCAGCCTGGTCTACAGAGTGAGTTCCAGGACAGCCAGGGCTATACAGAGAAACCCTGTCTGGAAAAATGAAAACAAACAAACAAACAAAAACAAACAAACAAACAAACAAAGAAAAATGACCTTACTTTCCACTGCTCGATTGTTGCTAACTTCCTATTCAGGTCCTCTTCAGCAGTGGGAGATATCTAGGAACTTGGAGAAAGTTTTTAGTTGACAATCATTAAACATCTGGAATTCCTCCTTGGGTATAATAATGGTAATCTCTCACTTCCTCTCTCAAACACTCCCATTCTCTTCCTTTCCAGAGCCCCCATCAAAGCAAGGAGCCACACAGAGGGTAGAAAGTTAAGTAGTCCTTAGGTTGTTCATCAAGGTTTACTGTGTCATGTGTAACAAGTTTGACCTTTCTGAGCCAATGTATCCTTCAAAGGCAAAAAGTCCATTCTCAGTTACTTACTTCTACACTTTATTTGGCTCTCCCTGATAGGTGGGACCTGGACCCTCTGCCCTAAGTCATTCTGTAGCTTCAGGCCTTCCTGTCTGGAGCCATGGAAGCCATGCTGCTTGCAGATGCTGTCAGTGTAACTGTGAACCTGAGTTCCTTGCACATCACAGGAAGAAGTCAATGTCTCAAGAACAAGTTCTGGAGCAATGGAAAGAAGTTTACTCAGAGAGCCAGCCAACCAAACAGGATTGCAGTTGCTACAAATCCACCTAGAAACTAAAGGCACAGGGATGATAGAAGAAGTCATGTGAGGCATGTAAAATAGGCTGGCATCATGGAAGATGCCATTTGGGATGGTATGCTGTTATCTGTATGCTCCCAAGGTTCTGTAAATATCAAGGAAAGTTACTGATTAGAAAGCACTATGAGCCATGTCTGCTCTGATTCATTTTCCCTATCATAGGGAATTCTGCAGTTAGGAGGATACTAAGGCTAATTCTCACCCTCCCACCCAAGAGTCTAACAGAAGGGAGCCAGTGGCTACTTTTCCAAGAGAGGGGTATGGGAGGGAGAATTGAGAGAACATTGGGGTTTTTACTTTATGGGGTGGCTTTAATCAGAGGTATCATCTACAGCTAAGCCAATGGACTTATTTAGGTTCATTATTGGTAACAAGGGCAATGGTCCCAGGCCCATGGCTTGTCCTCCTTTCCATCACTCTCCTCTCACAGATTGTAACTCATCTTAGGAGGAATTTGCCCTTCCCTCAGAAAGTTTTTTCCCCAGACATTGATTGAGATACACTGATCATTCCAGAATTCCCATCCCTAATCTAGTTCAGAATTTCACTCCTAACAAAATGCAGTCACCTTAAACCCTGGACTGGAAAGGCACTGAAGGAGCAGCAGCAGGGAAGGACAGACTGAGCAGCTTGCACAAGACACACAGAGCAGCTCGCACAGGCTACCAGCTTGTCCCGTCAGTGGTATCGCTTCTCTGTGAACACATCTCAGTCACCTGCTTCAGCCATTTGCAATCTAGCTAAAATAATTATCTCCCTACCTCAAATAAATGCTCACTGGCCATCTTGCCATACCTACAAATTCCAAAAGAACTGTTTTCTAAGACTCAACTAGCAGAGCTATTACATAAAGATTCCTCTTTAATATAAATGGCCCATTTTAAAGTTCATTGTTTTCTTTTTTGACTCTGCACCAAGTGAAGGACAACAAATTTTGCTTCATGAAGTTGCTGTTGTTAGAATCTTGTCACATCAAATGAGCAGACAATCCACATTGTGACACTGAGCAAACAATTTCTTGATTCTTTATTTGTAAAGGGTAGAGAGTTAAAATCTGAAAACACTGAGATTATTAAATGAATGTGCCATAGTGTTTGGGCAGGTCTTGATGTCAGCACTCAGTAAACAGGAGTCATGAGTATATCCTACCAATAATGTATATGAATATGGTTAATGGCTTTTACTCTTAAAGCGAAAAGCCACTGAGGATCTAGGGGTTTGTGTGCATTCATGTGTGTCTGTGTGTGTGTGTGTGCATTCGTGTGTGTGTGTGTGTGTGTGTGTATGTGTGTGTGTGTGTGTGTGTCTGTTTCTAAACTCATATATGTGCCAATCAATATGTTTGTTTATGTATGGAATAAATGAATTGTTCTGTGGATAAATCAAAAGAGATACTCATTGAGGAAGTTTAAGTATGCATTAAAATGTGACAGAAAATAATGAAAACTTAATCTGCATCCATTCCCTTGAGCCTGTAATTATGACTCTTCCCAAAGTATGACAAAGTTCTTTGTGTATAATTACTACTTCATCCAAATTGACATAAAATGTATGTTTTGCAAGTGACCGTCTATCTCTTTCTGAGATATTCAATCCCCAATTTTTCTCTCCCTCTTTTTCTTCTGTGGAGCTGGTCATTATGGATGACCCAAAAATCTCACAGACCTTATCACTCATTTCTTGCTAGTCAGGGCTGTTTTGAACTCTCAAGATATCACCAAACTCTTACATACTCATTGATGACTTTAAAGTTGTTATCTCTAGTGTCAGTCCTGCTTCCAACTTCATGTTCATCTCAGTGGATCAAGATCATTATCTGACGATACTATGGAAACTCAAAGCAGACAAAAAGGTGTAGCCATTCTTCTGATCCAGCATGCACATTTATGTAGTACCTTACTTTCCACCCTTCTTAAGTGCTAGTGACTTTCTTGCCAAGGGGCTCAAGAACCACTCATTCAATTTAGGATCTGAGCAAGTGGCACCGTAGTATATAACTTCAATCCTAGCAGAAGGAAGCAGACCTTTGTGACTTCAAGGACAGCCTGATCCACATAACAACCTTAAGGAAAGCTAGGGCTATACAGTGAGGCCCTCTTTCAAACTGCAACAAGCAAACAAACAGACAAGAACAACAGGAAACCTTAGGATCACCTTTGATTGTTCTCTTACTCTACTTTGATTCTTTCCACCACTGATATTTTTTCTTTTGTACCTTATCATTATTTTTTTAGGTAGAGGGTTATACCCCAGGTTAGTATAGAACTCCTAAGACCAAAACGATAACCACTATAGGCTACCTGGTAGTTGGGACTGCAGATGTGCACCACCATTTTAAAGATAAACAAACAAGCTGTGTTTATCTTTAAACAGAATCTCTCATTATTTCCACCATTAATTCTGTTTTTAGATTATTTATTTATATATTTGTTCATTGCATGTGTGCTGTTGTTTTACCTGCATGTATGTCTGGTTAAGGGAGTTGGATCCACTGGAGTTGGAATTGCACACAGGTGTAAAATGCCATGTGGGTACTTAGGGTTGAATCTGGGTCCTCTGGAAGAACAGTCCGTGCTCTAAAATACTGACCCATTATTCCAATGCACCTATCATTATATCCTACCTAAAATATTGAAGTAACTTCTTCCTAGCTATTTCTGTATGGCTCTCTGTCCAGTACTATGAACACCAGGATATTTTTTCAATAATAATTAAGGCCCTGAACTCATCAATACACTGCCAAGTGAAACTTCCATTTCAATTGAAATAAAATCCACAAGTGTTCCTCTCTTCCTTGTCATGCAGAGACCTTCTGGATTGACGTGCCCACCTGAATCATAGTCTTCCTGCCAGTATGAAACATTTTGTCTACACTTTGTTAAGCATGCTTATTGTAATTCTCTGAGTTCCTCAACTAATCTAGGAAATTGTCTTCATCCTACTCTCAATTCAAATGTTAGCACCTCAAAAACATCCTCCAGAGCCACTGATGTCCTAGACCTGCTCTAGCTTTCCCCTTAGCTTTCTTCTTCATTGTGCTTAACGTGCACTGCTCATGTTGTTCTTTTTATTTCCTGTCTCCCCTTCCACAGCACACGAAAGAGTTTGTCTACAAGTTAATTTTTGTAGCCCCTCCACCTAAGGGAATGTGTGATATATTCAAAACTTTGTAAACCATTTGAGTGCCAGAAGGTTTTCAATCACCTGACAATAATGGTCTCAATGGAAATAAAAGAAAGATATGCCCTGACCTACAAGGAAACGAAGACAAAGGGAAAGAAAAGAAGAAGAAAACAATGAAAGAAGAAAGAAATGATGAGAGGAAGTGAAAAGGGGAGAAAAGGAACATAAATGTTATAGTGCCTTGCAAAGAGAATACAAGAGGTTTAAGCTTTAAACATGGAAATGTCCATATATAATGGAGACAAATATACAAGTTGAGTGCATTGAAGTAGAACTACCATCCAAACAGGCACGCAAAGATCATAGCCTAAAGATGCTGATCAAAGAGCATGCTGTTTTCCCTTTCCTGAGGCCCTTTCTAGCAGTTAACCTGAGTATGTAATACATACCTTGTTAGGTACTGTTCCAGCTAACCTCACAGTGCTGCAACAGATATGCCTGCCTGTGTACAAACTCTTCTCTAGTTTTGATCACCGCTACTCTAGTGGGACGATTACAAGGATAACAGGAGAAGCCTGGTCAGATTTACCCACAGCTGTGTTCTCAACAACAGATATAATAAGCTGCCTGAGGTAAATGTACAATTATACACAGTCGCACAGTGTGTGGCTAGTTTATAAATGTCACATACGTACCTTGAGTAAGGGCAATATGCTAGCTACCCTCTCTCACCACTTCAGTAACTGAATGAAAGAGTCTGCTAAATTTGTTACTTCTCCATCGCCTCTTCCTATGTGTCAGTGTCATTAAAATGTCTGCATCATAAATAAGTGAAATCTTTTAAAATAGTTTTGCCATGTCCTCTCTAAAAGTATCCCTACATTTTTCTGTCCTACTTGCCCAAGAGTCCCAAGCCTCCACTTTGTCTCAAAGCATGTAAGTTGTATGAATACTATAAACTGCTACCTAGAGGAGTCCCAATACATGGATTCCTGTTTATACAGCAACCCATAAGAAATATCCTTTGCATACCCCGAAATTGGGACACTTAGGTTATTTTATTTCCCCCAAACTGAACCTACTTCGAATGGCAAATAAGAACAGAAGCCTTCCACTCTTGACTAACTCACTGTCTGGCTTCGTAGCAGCCAGCCAGCATTGAAAGAAAGTCTTTCCCAGACATTACCTACAGTAAAACTCTCCAGAAAGCTGCAAGGAAAAGAACAAGAAGACTAACCCAGTTGCATAAGGAACAATGTTGGGCTGCGCCTGGCTGGTGAAGGTTCCTATCACAAGAGCAGGAGGCTGGCTGCAAGTCTCCCTCAGGAGTGCTCTCCTCTCCTCCCCATGCTGAGAGTTCACCGTGCTGTTTCTCAAGCTATATTTGGCTGAGTGGTTACTTCACTTTCTTTTTCCTCTACTCATCGTCTTCTATATCCCCATGCGAGGAGAAAGCAACCCAGAAAGAGCTAGCCAGTTGTTCAGGGCTCGTTACTTAATTTTCTCGTTCTAAATAATTCATAAAGGCACTCTTAGCAGCACACTTTCCCATGGAGGTGGCTACTGTAACTCCCAGAAACCAGATCTCTCTGCGTGGTTATTCATGACTCCCACCAAGGTCTCTTCATAGTGATGGTTATATCACATGCATTTGTCTCAATTGTATATTGTATTTATTTTTCCATGTATTAGATTTAATATCTGACTAAAATATCAAGTTATGTGTTTAACCGTGGTAGTAACCTAGTAGATTAGTTCAGTTTTCTCTAAATAAAAAGGAATAGGACTGATATTTATAACACTGAAATTTACTTTTTCTTTCTTCTTGTTCTTGTTCTTGTTCTTCCTCTTCTTCTTCTTCCTCCCCCTTCTCCTTACTTTCTCTCCCTCTCCTTCCATCTCTTTCACCCTCCTTCTCTAACTCTCAGTGTGTCTCTGTGTCTATTCTGTGACTATCTGCTTGTCTGACATCTTGTCTCTATTATCTGTAATCTAGGCACCATTTCCTTCTATATCCATGAATTCCACATCCTCAGATTCACAAGTTGAAATATTCTTAAATGGTGCTGATAATGCACATGAGTGTACTTGTCCCTGAGCACCACAACAGTGGGGCTGCATTCATGTTCTATAAGTATCATAAACAAGCTAGAGGGGACTTAATTAGGGCTGGGGGACGTGCATAGAGCACACCCACACTATAACATTTTATGAAAGACTTTGCTGTCTGCATTGAGCCCCAGGAATTACTTTCACAGGCACTGTATTAGGAGCAAATTATTTTAAGGAATTGGCTTAGGTGTCTATTATGGCTCTAACAATAGATAATCAGCAGGGTAGACCAACAGGCAAGAGATGACAGCAGAGTTCGTGCTCAGGCCAGGGGTAGTATCCAAGCAAAATACCTTTTCTTGGAGGGAAGAGAGATTACAGGAGATTAGTATTAGTCCTGTTTATACTTCCCACTGATTGAACAAGTTTTATCCATATTCTGGAAGGCCATTGGATGTACTGATTGCCCATCATTTCACAAGGTGACCTCAGCTAAACCCCAGAAATATTCACAGTTACCTGTAGTGTGTAGTTTTATAAATCAAACCACGCTAAACTGGCTATGCACTGGCCTTGGCGGTGTTGCCTGCCTCCATGGTTCCTGAGGCTAGCTTGCTGCCAAGCTGCTCAATGCCCTTAGCATTCTACCAGCTAACTTTAAATGGCTTTTAATTTTACACCTGTTATATCTTGGTTTAGCTTGTATACTATCCAAAAAAACATCTTCTTATATATACATATATATGTGTATATATATGCATATATATATATATACATATGTGTGTGTGTGTGTGTGTGTGTGTGTGTGTGCATGTGTGTGTATTCTTTTTCAATGCTAAATAGCTTGGGTTGGCTAAGAGACGACGGTTAGCCTTCAATCCTGCCAGAATTCTGTGAGTGACATAAAATTTACCTGAAAATGTAGGAAGCATTGACATAGCTTCCAAAACTGAAACCAATTGTAGAGACCGCTGCCTACCTACACACTCCCCTTTTTCTTAACATGTTGGAGCATCAGTCTGTGGCCATTTGGCCCAGGATCATCTGACTGATCTTCGTAAAGAAGAAAATTTTTAAGGATTGCTCATCCTGTCTCGGCAAGGTCACCAGATGACTATTCTGCATAAGGTGTCCTTTCCTGGACAGTATTGTCTGTAGATGAAATAGACAATTCCTGCCCAGTGGCTACCTTGCCACAATGTACAACCTTGCCTGGAGATAAAGATGCTCAGCTTCTTCTTTGAATCCAAGAATGGGGTGCTGTCAGGGGCAGGTATGTCTCAACAACAAATGACTACTAAGTAACATGAGATGTCACATTCTGTGGACTTCTGAAACTTTTGAAAACTATCTATCTATGTAAAATAATCTGGACTGTTGTCTTTTAACTATTCTCAGCTATTTCTAATTGATATTTCTTGAAAACACCTTTACAATTAAGTCAGAACTATGAGTTTGCTATCTGGCCCTTAACTTGTATATTTAGTCATCTAAAAACAGTTTGTCATGGTAGTATAGAAGGACTGGGTCTAAGCTTAGTGGTCACCAAAGTGGGCACTTAGAATTAATCATCAAACTTACCAAAGTCATTTACATGTAATAACTCAAAAAGGCTCTATAATGGCTGTTTCCTCTGGCTCTTGTCTACCTAGTCTGCCTGTTTCCTTATGAACACCATTAGAAAGCTCTGGATTATTCCCCCCTTTTTACTCAACTTCTCTTCAGCTTCCACTAATCTGTAACTTCTCAGAGAAACCTTTCCAGATGTCCCAGGATAGTTTTTATAACCATGTGTTTCTCCTAAGTGGAATTTAAAAAGTACTTTTCCAGTTCTAAAAAAAAAAAAAAAAAGAAGAAGAAGAAGAAGAAGTAAGCCGGGTGGTAGTGGCACACGCCTTTAATCCCAGCACTTGGGAGGCAGAGGCAGGCGGATTTCTGAGTTCAAGGACAGCCAGGGATACACAGAGAAACCCTGTCTCGAAAAACCAAAAAAAAAAAAAAAAAAAAAAAAAAAAAAAAAAAAAAGTAGTATGTTTCATATCAGATGATTTTAATGACTATATTGCCAAAATCTGACTATAAAATTTAGAAATTTTGTTCAATTTTGCTCAATTTATACTGTGCTATTCTATCAGAGTATCTATCAGAGTATCTATCAGAGTATCTAGTATATATAAAGTTAATGGTGCCTTTTTCTTATCTTATTCAGTAAATTAATGATAGAGAAAGTAATATTCTCTCCTTTATCTAATGTTTTCAAAAGAGCATGTAACCACTTTTAAAAAAAGGCATACTAAAACTTAAAGAGATCCAAAATGTAATGTATTATGAATATTTAGACTCTCCATGAACAACCTGCTTATATATTTAAGGCATGGTCTCAGGATATTGAGAGCTTCAAATATCAGGTAAAAATGACTCTTTTACATAATTTACCATCAATACACAATATCTTTATGATAATTCCACTACTGGAGAAAGAGGAGAGGAAAGAGGATAAAGGGGGAAGATCAGGATAAACAGGAGAAAACAGGAGAATGGACAGGGAAGAACAGGGAGAAAGATTTCCTATATTCAATGTAAGTGAGCTAAGATACCCGCAGTCATGTGTAATTAGCTAGAAAGTTCTAGCTAGTAGGAAACATCTTAAAGACAACTTAGTTTGTCATTTTTATGATTGAAAAAATATTCTCATGCTCTCTCATACACCCTCTTTTTCTCTTTGAATCCTTCAAGTTGCTTTTAGGTATCCTCCATAAAACTATTTTGATGTAATAAAATTACACACCATTTTCTGTCTGCTTCCTTGTCATCTTCTGCCATTGGTCACCGTTGTTTTGTTTTGTTTTGTTTCTTTTTTTGTCTCTAGATATAGTAAGATTTTCAGTCTAGAACATATGGATCTGTCTGCTTGAAAAGCACATAAAACGTACCATGCAAGTAAAACATTTCAATATTACACTACAGTATTTTTTATAATATCTCTTATCTTTCTCTCTTAGATTTTGCTTTAGGCAGCTATTTCACAGCTATAGCTACTGTAACCATATAAGTTATGTGTGTCTTTATTTTCCTCTTGCTAAAATAGTAAAGGAAAAACACATACGCCACAAGATTATTCTGAGAAATGAATAAAACACTGTATTTAACTTCCTTAATTGAAAGTACTTACTGAGTAGCTACACTATTATTATACATTAGATATTATAAATGATCAATTTTATATATAATTGTCTAATCAAATAACTGTGAACAAGTCTACATAAAATAATACTAAAATTTTTATGCCTAGATTACCAGGCTAATTATCATCTCATAATCCCTGCATTTTAAACTACTTTGTCATCTTAAATACAGTCTGCTCAGGCTCTGCTTCAATGAGTATTTACTTAAAATAAATTAATGTAGAGCTGATTAATAATAGGGAAGTTGAAGTCAGTTCAATGTTCAAGTTGACTCAATCCATATGCGACATTCCCTAACACATTATTATTTTGTTTCTGTTAATTACTGCAGCTAAAGACAAAAATGTACCAGAAAAGAGGAGCTAAGCCGTAGGTTTAGAGTATAACATAGCTTCCTACAGCTGGTCAGTTTAACAGTGAAGGGGCAATGTGTTTTCATCATGGCAAAGACTTTGCTAAATAGAAAATTCCTTTATATATTTAGGAATTCTAAATTATCAAGGTTCACATAAGTTCAGGAATTTAACTTCTATTTTATTTAACCAACCTCTTCAATAAACACTGCTAGCAGTTTTGCAGTCTTTCTCATAATAGCCATGTAGTCATGCAGCAGGAGTGTATTGTTTAGAAATATATCATCTGAAGTATGGGTTTTCATGAAACAACACACTTGCTGGTCAATGGTGGGTGATGTCTAGCGCGTAGACACTCCCAAGCATCCATCCATAAAACGATAAAGCTAACAATGTTGTCTGCTTTTCATTCACTGTGAGGATCAAATAGCATTGTTTTTGTAACTCGGTTCAAATAAAAAGCACCGCATTTAAATGGCTGTTGAGACTAAACCAGTGTGGATAAATACTGTTCATTTTTGCTTTGCTGCTATTAGTTGGTTTCTAGTTTCTAATCAGTTGACATTTTTTATAGAACCTGAAATACGATTACATTCTCCCAACCACTACCACCAAAAATAAGAACACTCCATCTCTGGGTGAATAAATTTCGTGACCAATTTCCATTCTATTTTGCCTTATGTTAAAAAAAAAAACTTTGCCCTGCATTATCTGCATATCATCTGCATATTTTTAATGAAAGCATTGGTGGGTCTGAATTGCCATCCTAGCTAATTATCTTAGCTCATTGCTTCACAATTGTGTTTGTCTTTAACATCACAACCTTCCTCCTCACCATACGTTCCTAATTGTGATTAAGTTCCACCCTTTATTACTGATATTAAAACCAACAAAAAAGCAGATAGCATTATCTTCAACGAGATCCCAGAGCATCTCCCAAACCTGATGCTTAGATCTAAACTGCTCAGCATGTTTGGCAAAATACTCACAACACAGCTATCTGTTTTTGGAATAAGTGCCCCTCTCCATTCTAGTTAATTGAAAACAACTCTCAATTGCCCTCCTGAGCATAAAGAACCAGGGATTAAGACATAGTAGCAGGAAAGTATCAAGGTTTTAAAGACTTATATAAACAACACAGTTGTTTGAGCGGTGACATATAAATTCAAGCTCCCCAGGACACACTTGTTTAGGACTTTCCCAATTAGGCATTTTATTTGATCTTCGGGTCTGGGTGAGCCACAATTCTCTTGAATTGAAGAGGAGATTAATGGACCAGAGACAATGGCTAATTCATCTCCAGGGCTTTGTTCATTGCTCGTCTTTGCTAATTTAATAGTGTTATTTCTAAACTTAAATAAATCAAAATGAGAATTGGGCTAGAGCAGTGCCTCTCAAAGAGTTGTGCCATTGCTGAGTAATTTGTTAATGCTTTCACCATTATGTTAGGAGTCTTGACTGGAAAATAAAGCTTCCCTTTATGACTTATGAGCAGGAGAAGAGGGATGCTTTGCATATTATCTCAATTAGGTGTCCTTGCTGGTAACATGGACGATAGAGACTAACTTAGCATGTGTACAAAGACTAACGATGGTAATTTCAATAAAGTTTGGTATCGGGACTTGATGGGTCATAAGGGCTCGGATACAGACAGTACAGTATGCAGCACAGATTGTTTTTAAAGATCATTTCTTTTTTTTTTCTTAATGATATCCCTAGCATCTAAAATGAAACACACAGCAAGCTGGGATCCTACTGTGATTTTTTTTTTCCTCCTCCTTTGCTTTTTCTTCTTATTCTTTTGGTAGATCTATCTCACGTTTGTGGACTAACAATCTTGCTTTATACCTTATATATCCTCACATTTTATTTAAGATAGGAATATTTTCAGTAGATAATAAGTAGTTCCTTTTGTTATGTTGAGAAAATAAAATGTATTCATCCTACCACAAATCAAAAGATTTTGAGCTAATATTATGAGTATCAAAATTCGATTAAGCATTACAAAGGGAATGCATCCTTAAAGAAAGGGCCCACGAAAAAGTTTTAACTACTAGTTTTTTGACTCTTTCGATCAGAGAGGAAATTATAGGCTAACATATTGCAAGCTGAGCAGCTGAACTTGGGCTATCACACTTTTACATAGATTTGCATTATATGCATATATATCCACACATATATATTTAATCTCACAAAACTTGAAATTTTTCCTATCTGCATAGTGGTGTCTAGAACTGTATGGGAATAGACAGCATTGCCCTTTAATGAAGGCTTATACTTGCTTCCTTTGTTATATAAAAGAAAGAAATTAGAAAACAAAATACATAAATTCCTTATGTTTTCCATTCACAGTCCTAATGTTATACAACATTTGAAAATAATAAAAGCAGTCTATCTCAGAATGGAGAAAGCGTAACGATGAAAATGGAAGTTTTCTAGACATGTAACAAATATCTTGTCTAAAGCCACTTTTAAGTTTCTTGAAATTCCTAACATATGGAGAAGGGAGAAGCCCAGTAAGCCTGCAGCGAGCCAGCCTTTTATCACTTCTAGCAGATTCGCACACAAGCTTAGCCGCGTAAGTTGTCCTTTTTTGTTTTGTTTTTCGTCTTTGCTTTTACTTCACAGAAGGAGAGAAGCATAAGACCGGTGTCGCCTTCGCACCGCTCTTCACCCCTGAACGCTTATTTATAAAACTCATCTAGGATCTTCAGGACAATTTCAGACATAGCTTTTGAAAATGAGATTCTCCGTCTTGTTTATCTTTTATAATTTTTATTTTCTCTAAGTTCCTGTTCTTAATTTTCCTCTCCCAGGCAACATTCACCGGCCATGAAAATAGCTGTAGCTTCTGAGGTGTGATGGGGTCGCAACATCTTTCCCTATATCACTTCATCATAACAATAGCATTTCTTATTTAAGAAAGACATAATGGAACATTTCAGAGCTATCATTTATCCTGTTAAGTAAGTCTATAACTACTCACTGAAATATGTATACTTTTATATATGCATAAATATTAATTGCATACCTAGCAAAATAAGATTTCTTTGGTGGAAAGGGTTGGCCAAACTGTGTGGAAGGTGTGAATCAGATATAAAATTATGCATTGGGAGATTTTGTAAAAACAATATGAACCTTCTAAGAATAACTCTAACAGCAATGTATATGTGTCCTGAAACACAGAACAGGCATACAGGATAACATAATAAAACACATGATATTCATGTGTCCATCAGTATCTCTTGTTAATATAGTTGTTGGATATGCAAAAGGCACTGTAGAAATTGCCCTAATGAGAAGGAAAATTAAGGAAGAAATTTTGTTACAGTTTGTCAGACGTTCAAACAACCTGATGGGCTACTGTGCCCCAAATTGGGTGTAATGGAGAAAAGGCAATATCCACATGGTTGGTTTGAATACAGAAAGAAACTAGGCAAAATCTGGATTGAGAGTAGGAACACAGGAAAAGCAAAAATCAGGCGAGAGCTTAAAACCACTTCTCCCCAAAATTAGCTTCCTCTGAGAAAACAAAACAAAACACAAAAAAAAACAAAACCCTGTGACTGAACATCGTAGCAAACACCACTGAATCCTGCAAGTCCTGCAAGCAATGCCTCAAAGTGGCCGTCGTATTATTTGCATTTAAGGTGAAAATCCAACTTCTTGTCCTATTACAAGCACTGATAAAGATCGCTATGATTTAGAGTGTTCTACTTTTCAAAGAAAAACTGAAGACAATTTGGCTCAGAAAGAATGTGTGTGTGTTTTTTTTTTCCTCAAAAGACACATGGTCAGGAAACGATAGAACTAACTCACATGTATTTATATTTAAAGGAACATGGGCTTTCAATAGAAGTCTCACAAACATGTTATCATACTTCCTGGAGTTATTAGAGGTTGACAATCCACTTCCTATTCTGTAATCTTGACTGTTTTTGAAATTTAGATACTTGTCAAGAATCATGGCGGCAAGGCAGAATTTTGAATTATATGCTTTTTATTCATTCAAAAAATTTATGGCTTGTGAAAATAGATATGAAATAACAGCACATTCGATTGGAAAAAGAAGAGCTGGATTAATATATAGAGGAGAACATGGAAGCTCTGTACACAACAACTCTGAGAATAGAGAGGGGTCATTCAGTTCTAGGACTAAACAGGAGCAGGAAGAAGGGCAGCTCCATGAACATGCACAACAGCAAGTGGAGTTGGTGTGTTTTCAAAGCCAGGACATCATGCTAGCATGACTCTATCAGGGAACTCCATGGATCTCTTATCAGTTGAACACAAACAGACCCATCCGGAACACTAAGCAGAAGAGAACATGTAAAGGTTGTCCATTGGGGAATTAAGGATTGGTGTTCAGCAGAAGCAATACATGCCTTATCCTCCAAAGTAGTTAGCTAAATGCTAGAAAGACAACAGGTGAAGCATTGGAACAGTACTGAGCAGTATACTTTATCCAATAAGGTGGCCTCAGCCCCATGCTGCTGCTTCCATCAATCTGTTTAATGCATGTGCTAATAAAAGAAGAAGAAGAAGTTGAAAAATATCTTTTGAGGAGAATGGAAGTGAACCATAAAGGAGAAGAAAGATAAAACAGGAAACTGTAATAGTTCATTTCTGAATAGGAAAAAAATAAAGAACTCTGAGGTCGCCTCAGTTTGATGTTCAGGACCCACAATAGGAAAGGAAGTAATTCTCATACCAAGCAGCTGCCTACCGACCCCCACAGTGTCATCACATGCATACGATTATTATAGAAATATTCAAATATTTATTAAAAATAATATAAAACTTGATTATTAATACCTCAACTTAGAGCTGAATAAACATACTTATCTGTGAGAATGACCATGCGTTATGCATTGGTGGAGGCATCACTGTACAGAATTCTAAGAGTGAATCTTAGGTAAAGGTCTTCCATTCTCCCTTTGTTTTTTTCTTCTCTTTCACATAGTCTTAGACATGTACTATGTACTGTGCTGTCTACACATAAATGGCAATCAAGTCAACACACTCCTGACATCTTAAAATTGCCTTCTAGTGTGTAGAGGTTGGGAAACCAACACAAAGTGAAGTTACAAGGTGGCAAATTCCATAAAGAATAAATAGACAGCAGCAGGAGTTTAATGAATAACCAGCCTCAGGCTAGGGGGTGGCTGTAGCTGCCTTGAGACAGCAGTGTTTGGGCTAGAAATTTACTAGGTTAAGTACGAAAAAAGAAGAAAGTCAAATCTATGTTTTTATAACAAAGACTTCAATATCTGACATTTCTGTGAAATAACAAAAAAAATGTTGGTAATAGAAAGACAATTAGAGTAATTATATATAAATTAATAAACACAGATGCACACATATATATGTATTTGTATATATAAAACATATACTATATGCACATGCCTTTATATTTAAGTTTTATATGGAAAATGTAAAAAAAATTGAAAAAAAATAATTTATAGGACTAAAGAGTCCAGAATAAAATGAAAAGGTGCCTAGGGAGACTGAGGGTATGTGTAACATATTCTAAAGCGTACTACCCTACAATACTAAAGCAAGTAGGTTTTTATTTCAGTCAGAAATTGAAGCAATTAGTAAAAGTGTGAAATCCATAATCATTTGTTGAGCTGCTTTTAAAAGTGTTTATCATCACATTTAGTAAATTTCACTGTCATAATTGACCATATTCTTCCCTCACACATGGCAGGAAGAAGCACACATGTGCCTTATTGAAGCCACTAGAAGGCACTAAACCCCAGGAGCAAGATTTAATGTTCCTGTGTGCAGAAAACCCCTCCTCTCATAACTATGCAAAAGTGCATTACCGCCTTGGAATGCTTGTACCACCTTGTCCCCCTCTTGTTAAAAAAAAAAAAAAAAAGAAAGAAAAAGAGTGAAAAGGCACGCATTTGTGTGAGTGCCCTGCTCAGGGATCAGCCCAAGCCCCATCATGAAACAAACATAGGCAAGAGACACAGTTATAACTGCCATTTAGAAAACAGCACACTCTTCTTTCTAAGCACATGGTTCTATTTGCTTGTGATGCTTTATTCTCAGAGAAGCCTAGAAATGAGTCCTTGTAGATTTAAGTACAAAACTAACTATTCCATTCCTCCACAATCCTGTGACCATTCCATTCAGGTTTCATCTCCATTCTCTTGACTATTAGCTACTGCTTTATCTAACATGTTGCTTTCATCCTTAAAACGATATGAAAACATTTTATTGAAATATAGATTGGACTTTTTTCCTTTCTACAAGTGTCAGAATGACAGGAGTTAGATCTACATTCCCATTCTATAAGTATTTTGGTATTGTGGTGGGGCACAGCAATGCCATCTACAAAGTTCATACCCAAGAAGCTTACAATCTACTTACAAAAAAAAAATCACAAAGGATTCCATAGCATCCTAAGTACATTTAGAATTTTGTGTTGGGGAAACTCATAGCTCTCCTAAGGTTCATGTGATCTATAAGCTGTAGGTTGGACACTTCTGGTAGAGTCACCGAAACCTCAGAAATTGACATATCAATGCTATGTGTGACTTAAGCTTTGGCCATAAGAATACGTAGTATATGCTTCATGTTTCCTAAGAGAACCTGAGTTTCTGCTTAATGTCTTGACATTTTTATTGATAGGACTCCCTTTCATTGCTCAAACTTTACTGACATAGGTGATGTATGGTTATCTTACCTAGGAATATAGCATATGGGCTGCATACTGTGAAAGCCCACTCTTGGAGTATGTAAATGCTTTAGATAGACAAGCATCACATACTGTTCTGTTTGTCAACTTCTCTAGATATTAGCATTAAATGTGAACATGGTGATGTTGAGAAACAATTGATGAAAAATTCGCATGACCTCTTAGGAATTATGTTATAAATAAAATTATATATTAATTTGGGAATAATAACAAAGTTACATCCTTAAGGAATTCAACTCACATAAAAACAATGCAGGTCATTTCGTAGACACATTCTCATATTTGTTTTATAAAAGGATTGGCTTGTTTTCTCACAGGAGTCAAAATTCCTCTCATAGCATATTATTGCCTAGAAAGCGAAACCCATATCCTATACTGTCTCTGTGAAAGGCACTATGGTACATGCCCCTCTTCTGTGTCCTGATGCAGATGAGCTGACTGGAATAGAGGGGCTTGTGAAGCAATTCATTTTGGAGGAAGAAACAGCCCATTTTGCTGTTGCTTTTTGAGATTGCACTTTATTTTTGCCTTTAAAACATTTTGATAGTTAAAGTACTTGTGAAGATATGTTCCTTCTCAGACAATATTTTTCTCTAAGAACAAAGCCACAGTAGCACAATTCTTTGTATTAAATTGGAACAATGCACACAATGAAGTAAAATCACTAGATTACTAGCATATCTGTTCTCTGTCATGAAAACTAGCAGGTCTGCTTTCTTTTATCAAAAAAAGAAAATCAACAACAACAACAGTAACAACAAAAAGAGTAAAGATATTTAAGGACTTTAGAAACTTAAAAACTGATATCTAAAGTCTGAACTAACTGGCTCCTTTCACTTACCATTTAAGGACGAATATTGAGTGCAAGATAGTATTCATATATAAAGACACGAATTCAACACTGAAAGCTAAGGGGGGAAGAATGTGGCTTATTTAAGTATTAAATTGTAAAACCCATGTTTGCACTTACCCAGAGAAATGAAAGTATCAAATGTAAATGGAAGAGTGAGTTAACTTTCTGCTAACGTATAAGCCAAGAAAAGGAAAGAGGCAAATAAAATCGTAGCTGAAGTCTCTCGTCATGGGGGGTAACATTTATTTCTAGATAAACATGCCATGCTCGTTGGATTTGGTTCCAATATCTACTTATGTAGATGGAAAAAGAGAACCAACCAAATGTCCCCCTCCACCACTTCAAGGAATAACCGCTGAGAAGAGGCAATTACAGTAAAATTGCTTACACCTTAAACCCCAGGTGCTCTGGATGGATGGACAATCCCCAACAGTGTGAGTCTGCGCCTCAGAAACTCGGAGAATGGGGGTTGACTTGAAGTGCGTGCTATGTGCTTTGTAGTGAAGAAAGCAGAAAGTCCTCCAAAGTTGTAAGACAAAAGACTTCGGTGAATAGATGAGAGCCTCATTCTGATTTCAACAACAAAACACACACACACACACACACACACACACACACACACACACAGAAGAAACCCACCAAATAATCCACATGCATTTGACAGAATAAAATAAATACACAAAGGGACAGGAAGATGTAGGAGGGAAGAGTTGCATAAAGGAAGGGCTGAGTCATTCGGTGTACAGAGTCTCAGTTGGACTGAGTGTTACATATTCAGAAAGTATCTGTTGTATAACTGCTACATGCCAGGCTCTTTGAGGAACTAGACATGACTCAGCATGGAAAGGTTGAGTGTTTAGAAGGAAAGGTGATAGCTAGCTTGTAAGGAAACACCGGGAATGCAGATGCTGAGACTGAATGACTCCTTTATCCTCTTAAGTGGGGAAAAGCAAATTTGCATATTCAATCATATACTTCGGTAATTCATAGTTCCTGGTACTGGTGGTTTGTATTGGAAAGAAATTGTTCTCCACCAAGATCAAACCCATCCCTGGACAAGAGGTGTTAGTTGCTGGAGAGGTTTCTATGCAAATATCTGCTAAGGAAATCCCAAACCAGCCATGAGCTGATGTACCTTGCCCTTTAATTGATTTCCACATAGAGAGTCCTGCCCAGGGAGTCAGGCAACACACTCTCCTGTTGAGGCATTCTCCTTTATCTCCATTACCCTTGATGTGTTATCAGGAAACCTGTGGCGCTCTTGCTCTTTGGGGGATCATTTTTTTTCCCTTTGGGTGGAGATGGTAGGGGTTTTACAGGCAGCTCAGTTGGGGGCTTTCATAGAAAGACCCCTAACTTAGAATTACAAACTCAGAAACAAAAGCTTTCTTGCACCGCTATAATTCAGCATTTTAAACTATTCATCTCCTATTTAATGGGAGTCTATTCAGTAGTGCTCTCTTTTAAATAAAACACTTTCTTTTGTTTTCCCTCCCTCTTTGTTTGTCAATTGTGTGTTTGATACTCTGGGTGATTTACCCAGAGCAAACTGTATCAGATACCTGCAGCTTCTCTCTGCTACCTCAGGGGGTTCAGCACCTTCCACTTCAGATCTCAGCACTTCAAAGGCTTCCTCCTGGAGCTGCCTTTACAGCCTAAGCTTAAAAAAATAAGGTCCTGCTTGCTATCACACACCTTTTCACTACATTAAAATCTAAGCTTGCACTAAAATAACAACCCTTTCTCCATCAGTTGGTGGTGGGTTACTGAGTGGCTGCCATGCATTTAAACTTTTTCAAAGTGCAAAGCACAAGGCAAGCGAGGAAACTATTTAAGTGGTCTTTTGGCAGATCTTATGCCAGATACTTTTTTGTGGATAGGATATAGCTCCACCTTATGGCAGGAAGTTATTTAAAGTGGAGACAGGACATGGAAGACATAATGGTAGCATGTATTTTCTTTTCCCCCTCCAGAATCTTGCTTTTTTTTTTTTTTTTTTTTTTTCTTCCATACAGTTGCAACCACAGTTCTACATGCAAAAGAGGTAAGGAGACAGCTCTTCCATATGTCTGTGTCGGGAGCTTGTAAAAGTCCTGCTCTCAAGCTAGTTTAAATACTGCATGGGACACAGGGTTTCTTGAGTTTCTGGGGCTACTAAAGAAAGAGTCAGTCGTATAGTAGGCTAATTTTGTTAATAGTGTTGTGTTGTGCTATATCAAGTTTTCCTCTGATCTTTTATCAATCTCTTCTCTCCACTTAGGCATTTGCTGTGCCTTACCCGGCCTTCTCAGAATGTAGTTGCCATTTTTACAACTTCCTCGAGGTTGATTTTAGACTTTCCAAAGCCCTACATTAGGAAATATCTATCCTCAGGTCCTGCCTAATTACAACTATAACCTAGTGGATAAACATTAATATGGAGCTTTCCAATTTACATCACTGAACATACTGGGAAGTCTAGAAAAGTGTTAAAAATCTCCCCTCCCAGAAACTTCGGCAACATCTTCATATTTATTCTGAGAGCTCTCGTGAAATTTGGGGAAATAAAAGGGATTCCCTTCTGTTGCCATCTTTTTGATGTATCAGTAATTCTTCCAGGCATGGAAACATATTTATCTGAGTTAAACCCGCAGCTGTCCTTTAAACTGTTCACAACTCAATCTGCCAATATCTCTCAAGAGGCTTTCCCAGGCTTAGCAGCTAATGAGTGTTCCATCTCGTGACAGAGCTCCACATTTTCTTTAATTACACAGATTGCCCCAGTCTTTTTTGAAAATCCTGGTATGGTGGTGAACACTTAGCATCTTTCGCATCCGACTGAAGAAAGTTAACTGCTTTGCCAGAAGAAGAAAGTTAGTTGTAACCTTATCATCCTATACAAACCTTCCCATAGTTACATAGCATACGCATCTATCGAGATCCTGCTGGATAGAAGACACTGTGCTGAAAGTTAGACACTATGTAAAAAAACAAAAAAGGAAGAAAGAAAGAGTAGCAGTCTTTCTGTGATGCTAGGAACTGATTTATTCTCCACATATCGTCAGATAGCAATAGCATCCATGGGCCTAGACTGTATCTTAGGGAAAGGCAGGTGTAGAAATTTCTTCTTTAAATGCGTACTTGTAACAATCATGACACAAATGATTCAATATGTTTTGATGAGAAGAAGAGAAATGGCAGACCTGCAAATGTTCATGGAAATGTGGCATTGAAGCTAGATCATGCATATCTCTGATGATTTTTCCCCCGGTGTCTTATTTCATATTATCTAGAATTAAATGGAAGGACTTTTCTCCAAAGACAAGTTTACACGTGACTCTATATACATGATCTAATATTGTCTTTGGCTACTAAGGTAAGTTAGTTATAGCAATATAGTGATGAGACAGGCTGACTCCATGACAGCCTTCACATTGGAAGTTCAGGAGATTAGGTCTACAAATCCAGGCTTCAGGCAGCTAGTCAGCAACTGCCCTGACATCAGAAACTGCCCCCATCACCTGGCCTGTAACAAGGTTTCCAGGCAGCCCCCAATCCCCAGTAATGGAATGTTCTTAGAGTTAAAATAAAACAAAACCCACCTACCCCCAAATTCCCTTAATGTGCACTAAACCAGACCTGCAAACTCATTTGGTGTCTCTGTAGTCTGGTAATGTGAGACCCCAACATGCTGGACTTCTGCAGAATAAAACTCTCTTTGTGTTTATGTACTATTTGAGTCCAGGGTATCATTCTACAGTGGATCCTGGACCCTTACATTTGGAGACCCATCCTTGGATTTGCTGGAGACCCCCTGACCCAAATAGTGGGGAGGTTTTTTTGATCAGTAAGTCCTGGCACCTGGTTTACGTTTGTCTTCTTTGTATCTGTGTTTCTGTTTCAGGTTTAATTCTATCTTGACGCCATAAAGGGACAAAGCACAAGCATACTTGTCAACCTGCCAAGGGCAATAGAGGAACCTCCTGCCCCCTACCAGAAGCAGGAAAACTTGCTAGTTCTCATCTGGATTCTGAACTGACTGTGGGTCTATGGGCCTCCCATGGGCAGGCAGGAAGACCTTCTGAGACAGCCTTTTGGTTTTGGTTTCCCTGTGTTTATCTGTGTGAATTCTGCTTATACATTTTGTTCTCTGGTACAAAATTTTCTTTGATTCCTAGGATGCAACAGGCACAAAGCACCCCGCTAGGCCTGGTCCTGAACCATTTTAAAGACTTTCAAGGAGTCACAGAAGTCTCATTGTCTATCCCCACAAACTAAACATCCTTTGCAGGAATGACTGGCCCATGTATGGCCTGAGCAGGGGAATTTCCATCTCCCCATCACTTATAGGTGAAGGTTTAGTTTATGAGACTTGGAACCACCCAGACCATGTGTCATGTATCATCACGTGGCAATACTTGGTCAAGAAGCCCCCTGTTTGGATGAGACCTTTTTTTGTTACAGCCTCCCCACTCCCCACACTTCTTCCTCTAAAAGAGTTTCAGCCTCCATCCCATACTAGTCAAAGATGCGGACAAAACAACCATGGGGCAGGAACTTGTTATCACCACTCCCCCATGAATCCAACACCAGACTTGTACACTTTTAGGCCCTTCTTCTGAATCTCCCTCACATAAGATATAAACAATCATCTGCCCTAAACCCAGCCACCCTGCTACTTGACCCTCAGGCATGCAGCATGACTGCTGTATAGTTCTGGGGGCACATCCAGAACATGCTGTACTTGACTGACATAGCCTGGCCAGACCCAAAATGTATCTACATCCTGGATGGGAGCAGCTTCATTCAGAATGGAATCAGGTATGCAGGGGTGGTAATGGACTTGGACTCTGTTATTAGGGCAATGATCTTGCCACCAGGAACTTCAGCACAGAAAGCTGAAGTAAAGGCTCTAACCCAGGCTTTAAAAATTGCAAAAGGAGCCATAGCTAACATTTACACTGACAGCAGATGGGATTATTGATTGCTGAAAGAAAAAACATCAAAAATATGGTAAGAATACGTGTTGTATTGAATGCAATATGACTTCCTCTCAAAATGGTCATAATTCATTGTCCCAGGCATCAGAAAGGGGCATAGAAATAGCCTGAGGGAACAGGCTAGCTGATAAAGCTGAAAAGGAGACTACCCAAGCTTCCCCTGCCAACATCCTGGTAGCTTTGAGGCATCCCCTGTGCTCCCAGCCATCCCTGAATATAGTGCTGAAGACATCAGGCAAAATGCCAAGAAATTTACAGAAGAGATGGATGGTTGCCAATCTCTGAAGGCTGCACTGTCCTACCTAAGCAACTCATCCATCAAATTTATCAAGCTTCACATCTGCTCCCCCAAAACTGAAGGAACTGCTACGAGGGGCAATGTACAAAATATTTGACTGAGGACACTTGGTTGATCAGGTAATCAGACTGTACCACATGCCAGATTGTGAACTCCTCAGGCCCCAATCCAGGAGCTACTCTGGGAACCAGAATCAGGGGTCAATGGCCAGAGGCTAATTGGGAAATAGCTTATACAGAAATAAAACCAGGAGCATATGGAAGTAAATGCTTGTTAGTTTTTATAGATACCTTTTCAGGATCTACCCTACAAAGAAGGAGACTGCCAACATAGCGGCAAAGAAGCTTCTGGAAGGCATCATACCCAGGTATGGATTGTCTACCCTGCTTGGGTCTGACAGTAGACCAGAATTCATTTCTCTGGTAATTCAGTCTCTAATACAGCTTCTGGGAACCAATTGGAAATTCTATTGTACATACAGACCCTAGAGTTCAGGGCAAGTAGAGAAGATAAGTTAGACTCTAAAGGAAGCCTTCATCAAATTAATCCCTGAAACTGGCCCTCTATAGGGTCCCCCTAACCGCCATTGCTATGAACCAGGTGACAATGTCTGGATTAAGACATATAACAAAACGCTGGAACCTCGCTGGAAAGGACCTCACACCCTGATGCTGATCATGCCTATGGCTGTTAAGGTGGATGGAATCAGGACGTGGACACAGCGCTTCCATGTTAAGTCTTCTAGGAGAGAGGTGATCCAGTCGTTGAAGTCCCAGCAGAGGAGACTTCCAGGTGAGCCACCACAAGAATGATGAACACCCTGTTGAACACCCAAGTCCGCTGAAACTGTGACTCCAGTGCTTCTGATCCTGCTTGCTTGCTGCTTATACTTTGCTCCACCAGGCCTTAGTCCCCCAACTCTTGCAGGATACATGCTGCCCCCAGAGAATGCTTGGAGGGGTTGTAACTCAGGGCTTACTCCACGCATTTATGGCCTGGTTATAAATAGGACTGGGGATTGTTTATATTCTAGTACAGCTTGTACCCAGCATGACTTATTACTCTGGGGAAGGTGTCTATTAGCTAGCACCTCCAAACCACTGGGTTAAAAGACTGGCCATTTCTCCTGTGGCTAGACTTGCCAACGTATGGGCCTCAGCTCTAATACTCCAAGATAATATTTACAAGGCCCTGTGGATTGTGACAGATTCAGATATACAGGAGATGGAAAAGTCCATCACAGTGCGGCAAGATTCCCTATCCTGGCAGGCAGAAGTAGTCTTACAGAAAAGGCCCAGACTTGCTGTTCCTCCAGCAAAGATTCTATGCAGTCTTAGGTGAGGAATGTTGTTGGGTTTTTTGTTTTTTGTTTTTTGTTTTTTGTTTTTTGTTTTTTGTTTTTTGTTTTTTGTTTTTTGTTTTTTTTTTGACAACTCAAAGTTGGTCAAAGAGTCCATGGCCTTATACAGAAAGAGACTACAAGACTGATGTTAACTTTGACTTGTGGTCTCTACTTAATCAATAATTTAGTTAAGTTTGTTAAGGAATAGATTTACTAAACATCTCAATGATTTGAGATGTCCCAAAACTGAAGATGGAAATTATGAGAAAGGCTGACTCCATGACAGGCTTCAAATTGACAGTTCAGGAGATTAGGCCTAAAAACCCCGGGGATAGAGTTAGACAAAGCCCACCTACCCTAGAATTCCTCTAATGTGCTTTAAATCAGACCTGCAAGCTCACTTGATTGTCTATGTCTCTCTATTCTGGTAATGGGAGACCCCAGAATGCTGGACTTCTTCAGAATAAAATGCTCTTATATTTGCATACTATTTGAGTCTGTGTATTATTCTTTGGTGAATCATGGATCCTTACAATAGCACATGATTTCATCTAATAAATTATAAAATGTCCAAAAGTTCTTCATTTTCTATAAATTTCCAGAATACTTATTATCATCTCTTATTCAGTTTCAAATCAAGGTTTCTTGATCTTATCTTGGTCTCTTAAGGCTCTATTCCACTCTAAGATGTGGAAGTCAGCCCTTTCCCTCATAACATGTCACATTTATGACTACTTTGGATATGGAAGATGAATTTGTAGGTATAATATTTTGTACTCTGTGTAAAGTTTGCCCTGGGGTTATATAAATGCAGATTTCTCTGCCCTCATATCTTGTTTCAATCAGCATATAGCATTGTAATGTTTATATTAAGAATCTCCTGTCTCAAGTTTGTGTAAATAGTTCTTACCATTTATTCTCTGTCTTGTCAATAAATGCTTATCACCCAATGGCTGGGCAGAACAGAGAATAGGGTGGATTATTCACTAGCGAGAGGTAGAAGAGAAGAAGAGCAGATGCAAGGGGAGGAATTAGAGCGATGAAAAGGGAGTCTGAAGAGCCAGATCAATAACAATATGCAAGTATCATGGGATGGGGCTGGAAGGTAGCCAGTTTAGTACAGAAAGTAATAATAGATCACTTAATTGCTCAGCTATTGAGGCACAGTTTTAACTACAGCTTGGTTTTGCTGAGCAGTTACTGGAGAATAACATGGGGTCAAGAAACACAGACTCCGGATTAGTTCAGTGTTTAATTTTTATTAAGAAATTCCATTGACACAACTTTGGAGAAAACAAGAGCATAGAAAAATATGACCATAAGGGGCAGATAAACAGATAGATTACACGGAGATAGATTCCTGGAAAGAGAGGCAGACAAATAGATGATAGAGTCACAGAATTCACAAAATACATTCATTTAATTATAGAATATTTTGTAATTAAGATTTTTTTCTATTTCCACAACTTAATCTTCTAATTTCCTCCTAAATCACTCAAACTTTCTCATTCTTCCCACAACTTAGCTCATCACTAAATTACTGTCCCATGTGTTAGGTCTCATGTAGTCCATATATCCAGAATCAGCTGAACCTGGGCTATAGGAGGAGTTCCGACAGTCAAATAAAAGCCAGCATTATTCTTCAGGAACTTATAAAATCCGTTTCCAACTGCCAAAATGAGTCTTTTTTCTCACCTGGAAGGAGGGCATATGGTTACCTGTATTGTCTACCAGCACATCAAAGCTCATACTGACCTCAAGGCTCTCTTAATCCCTGTTCACAAGTACCTGCTTTTCATTTCAAAGTCCATTTAGCCTCCTGCCCCACTTTTAGCTACTCACCATTTTCATACTCTCTCCTGTTCCAGATATCTCCAGTACTCTATTGTTTGCTATCTCTTGCTATCCTCACTATTCTCTCCTACTCTTGCTATCTCTAGTATTTCCTCTTGCTCTCTCATGTCTCCCACAGATATCCAAGCCATGTCCAGCTTATTTCCCTTCTTTCTGCTCTGGAATCTTCAAGATGCCTTTGGATGTTTTCTCTCTCTTTTATTAAAAAACAAAACAAAACAAAACAAAACAAAACAAAACAAAACACCCTTCCAGGTAATGGAATCCTCAATGCAACATGATTACAGTTAGAACTTGGGGGAGAGCTAGGTCATGCCTTGAAACTCATTAATGAAATAGCTAATTGGAAAGTTCACAATTTGATGTGATGGGTAATATTTGGTAATACAAAACTGGGGTCTTGTATTCAGGTTGTGTGAGTAAACCTTTGGGAATGTGTCCTTGGAGGTTATGTTTTGTTTCTTCCTCTCTTTTTTCTCTGCTTGTTTCCTGGCTACACGATGTAAGGCACTTTCTATGCCATGGTTTGTCTCAGGTCAACAGCAAAGTGGTTACCAACTGACCACAGGTGGAAACCTCGCAATCAAGAGCCCAATAAAATTCCCCCCTTAAATTACTTCTTTATCTTGGGATTCTGTCATAGTATCATGAAACTGGCCACTACATATTCTCAGCCCAACTTGCTTTGCATTTTCCAAAAAACCAAGCAAGCACAGAACACTCTGAAGTCTTTCACTCAGCAAACATTTATTTAAGCTACTAGCTTTAGAAAAAGTCATGGTTTAAATAGCAAATCTTATTTCATTCAATTATACAGAAAGTATTTACAACTAGTAAGTTGTAGACATTAAAATGTTGGTGAGAAAACAGTAATCTAATGTGATTATGTAGCAATTATTAGGGGAATAACTATTTAAATGGACATAATTAAATAGGCACATGAACGTTTTATTATAAATTATGTAATAAAGCTGCAATTTTAATTGTGTTTACTAAAAGAATGATTTTCATGGCTTCAGTAATAGTATAATGCTTTACTATGAAATTATATACGGTACTTTGAATTATGCATAGAATATCTGGGCCCCTATGATACATAAACAGAAGTTACTAAAATCTGTGATGATTGACCTTCAAAATTATCAACAATTTACTTTCATCAATGACTAATTACTCAATAATCTGATTAGATATTGTCTATAATGTGCTATGAGGAGGAATAAAAATGTATAGAGATTATACCTAAATTTTTTTTACTATAAAAAGGACATTATCACTCCTCAACAATTTTAAACCAACATAGGCATCTGTATTTTAGGCTGCATTATATTGTTTGACCTTGCAAATGAAGTCATGCTTTACTACTTAAGTTCAAGGTTGACACTAATTACAACATTGCTTTATAATACTCAGTTTTGCTGTGTACTAATTATGAATTACATTTGATGCAGATGCAAATGACATCCTACTTTGGTCAAAAATATGTGTAGTTTGATTTTTGGTTATAATCTTTGCATAAACTCATAATCATTTTTATTTTGTATTAAATTCCAAAAGATAAATTATATAGCCACGACAGTGATTTGCAAACACTCTGAATATACAGTACTGTGCATTTAAAATGAGAAATTTTTTCCAGCCCAAATTTTTATAATTTCAATTTTGAGGACGAAAAAAATAACTTCTAGACTGTAAAAAGTCATCTGATGCAACACACTTACTCAGCTTAATTAATATTTTCATCCAACATACAAGATGGTGGATTTTATTATTACATTTTCATAATATATTTTATACTTTGCCCAAACTAACCTCTTCCCTACTAATTCCTGTCTGTATTTTGCCACAATTTCTTGATTTTTGAGCTCATTTTAAGAGCTCTATTATTCAGCAATCTTTACATTGTTCTGTAACTTATAGATGGTCTGAGACAGTGATTCCCAGGACAGGGAACTCAATATCATATTTAAGCATGTAAAAGTCATTCTATAATTTCAAATTTTAATACCAAATTAAGTGGACAAAATTAACAAATAAGCAAATGTGTAATGAGCATTAGAAAACTACAAGGAAAGAAATCTCAATTTCAAATATTCATTTCTATATCATGCCATTGGATGAGTTTTGAGAACTATTTATTTTACATAGTGTCTATAAGGAGAGATGTGGAATAGTGTGGACTGTTTTACAAACATCTTATTCTAAGAAAGATCTTTTTAGAGGATGATCTCTCTCTCTCTCTCTCTCTCTCTCTCTCTCTCTGTGTGTGTGTGTGTGTGTGTGTATGTGTGTGTGTGTGTGTATGTGATTTTCCTAGTTTATTCCATTTGCTTATAAATTTTATGCTGTAATTTTTAACAACTGGACAATATTCTGTGGTATAAATGTACCACATTTTCTTCATCCATTTTCTACTGAGAGGCATTTATGTTGTTTCCAGGTGCTTACTTCTATGAATAAAGAGGTATGAACATACTTCACCAAATGTCTTTACAGGAGGCTGCAGCAGCCTTTGGATATATGTCCAAGAGTCCTGAAGTTGGGTTTGGATTCCTAGTTTTCTGAGGAACCAGAAAGAATAACTATTGCATTGCAGATGTGTTAGTTTTCACTCTTTCAAGCAATAGAGGGATGTTCCCCTTGTTCCACATCCTTGCCTGCATGAGTTGCTGTGGGTCAAATGGTGTCCAGCATCCACTCGGTGCTTGGGTCACTGGGAGAGGTGGGAAGCAGGAAGTTTGGACTGCTTGTTCCCCATATCATAGAGATCCGTTGTAGGAAGCCACGGAGAAGGCCTGTTTATAGAACCGCTGTCTAGTCTCCAATAGCAAATACAGAAGTGGATGCTCACAATCATCCATAGGACAGAGCACAAGGTCCCCAATGAAGGAGCTAGAGAAAGTACCCAAGGAGCTGAAGGAGTCTGAAACCCCATAGAAGGAACATCAATATGAACTAACCAGTACCTCCAGAGCTCCTTGGAACTAAACCACAAATCAAAGAAAACGCATGGTGGGACATGTGGCTCTAGCTGTATATGTAGATGAGGATGGCCTAGTCGGCCATTAATGGGAAGAGAGGCCCTAGGTCCTGTGAAGGTTCTATGCCCCAGTATAGGGGAATGCCAAGAATGGAAATGGGAGTGGGTGGGTTGGGAAGCAGAGGGAGGGGGAGGGGATATGGGGTTTTAGAAGGGAAACTAGGAAAGGTGATAAACATTTGAAATGTAAATAAGGAAAATATCTAATTAAGGAGAAGAAGAAGAAGAAGAAGAAGAAGAAGAAGAAGAAGAAGAAGAAGAAGAAGAAGAAGAAGAAGAAGAAGAAGAAGGCCTCTCTCTGTGCTCCCAGTCACAACAGCCACCAAGACTGCCACTGTTAAGCCAAGGACAATCCCAGTGGGACTAGCCAGAGCTCCACCCCCAACCCCCTTACCCCTGAGAACCAGATGCCCTAGCCCCATCACAGGCTGGCAGACACTTGGAGCCAGCTCCGTCCCTCCAGCACCCCAGACTGCTCTTCCCCATCCCCAGAGAGGTATCCTGGTGCTTCCCCACAGGAGGACATCAGAAAACAAGCTCTCTGAATAAACTAAGTAACGTGCCTATGAACTCAAAGAGACTGGAGCAACAATCACAGGGCCTATATGTGTGTGCACCAGATCCTCTGCGTTTATAGTATAACATTCAATTTAGTGTTTTGATTCCATTTCTGAGAATGTAAACAAGTGGATGTCTGACTCTTGTGCCTTCCCTTGGGTCTTTTCTTTCTTTTGGTTTGCCTTGTCCAACTTCAATACAATGGTCTTATCTATTTATATTTGATTTTGGTAAATTTTCTTATCTCTTAGAATCCTGTTTCTTTCCTAATAAGATTTTAAAAAAGGAATGTATCTGTATGGAAGGGGAGGGTGGAAGGAACTGGGAAGAGTAAAGGGAGGGGAAACTGTAATCAGGATATATTATATAAGAAAAGAATTTATTTTCACTAAAGGGATATATAAAGTTTTCTTCTCCAAGATTCAAGGACAACACACTGCTAGGGCAACAATAGGGTATCAAAGAGAAGTCCCATCGAGGATCCTGTATTGACAGTAGAGCAGAGGCCATAGGCCTCAAACCAGACTAATGTTCATTGCAATGAATATTTGCAAGTAAAAATGTATAGACCAAAGTATATGCTGTGTGACACACTGTGGCACACTACAGATTCCATGGCTTTCAGGTATTCTACATAGGCCCTGTGTGAAAAGTTTGCTCTTCAGTCTGGATTATAGTTGGTAGAGACCTTAGAAATTGGAAGGCAGTTGGGCTCCTATTGCATGACCTTGCATGGCATGACCTTGCATGGGAAAAACTGGGACCCCCCCCCACACACACACAGCACCTTTGCCTCTCTTTTATATTCTTTGTATCTTTATTTCTCACTCTCTGTCCCCTGGACACCATGAGCTGGTTAGTGTTATGTTGCCACACATTCCTTACTATGGTATTTTGCCTCAAGAACTAAAAACAACCAGGACAACTAAGCATGGTCAAAAAGTTCTGATACTATGAGCCAAAACCAGCCCTTGTCCCTTACAAGATGTTTACAGTATTTTCCATAACAGTAGAAAGCTATCACATATGGGGACTATTAAAATAATTATCTAATGCCAGCTTACTGAATGCTTTTGAAATTTCTTTTCAAGAAATGATCCTTTTCTGTCACTAGTCCATAAAGTCCTTTCATCCAATTCCATTTGAAAGTAGTAAATATGCAATGTTCAATCCCTTAGAAATTGTCAACAACTCCCTCTTACAAAAACCAGAGGCTCACAGCTTCCTTTGACTCCAGTTCCAGAAACTGAATGCCCTGTTATGGCATCTGAGGACACATGGGATGCGTAGGTGTGCATACATACGTGCAAGCAAAACTCTTACAGCTACAATAAAAATAAATGTATCTGTGAAAAGGGGCCCAAATGTTCAATAATATTTCTTTTGATCTTTAAGATCATTATACTTGAATGAGTTAAAAAAACTATAGTTCTGTATGTGAGGGCCAACAGGTTTCAGATTTCATTCCTGAGGTATGACTCATTATTGAACTATTTTAAATCTCATTGAAGAAAAATCTGCTGAAAGTAGCAGGACTCTTAGAGCTTTGATTAACTTTACATCTGCAATTGCTTCTATGGATATATTTTTTAAGCTCTGTGAGTTTAGAATAAGTCTCCATTTATTAATATGCATGTGAAGTCTATATCCATGGAATCATTGCCAAAATCAAGCATGACAATAATTCAAATGTGTAAGAGAAAAATTAGTGTTGGACCACTTTTACCTTTATCTAGGTATTTTTATATTCCTTTTAAAGATACTAAACTATTGCCTATTTGAAGCAGTAAAGAAGAAAATAATTATCATTCTGTATAACAAGGGCATAGTTGTATTATCATGGACAATGACAGACATTAAAAGAATTATGAACCTGATAGTTATCAATCAAGAAGAGGCAATTAGTGTTAATTATGATAGTCCAGATACTTATTATTTCAACAAGCCTATGATTCTCTAATATTCCAGCAGTTAATAGTAACTAATTTCATGCTGCAATAGAGTTTGCCCCTTTATACTTCAATATTATATTTTTTAAATTTTTATTATTTATTTATTTACATTCTCATCATTGCCACCCTTCTCAGTCACCTCTTCCTACAGTTCTTTATCCCATTCCTCCTCCCTGTTGCCACCCAAAGGGTGCTCTGTCCCCACCAGGTTTCACTCTTCTCTGGAGACTCAAGTATCTGATGAAGTGCATCTTCTCTCACTAAGATCTGACCAGTCAGACCTCTGTATTATTTATGCCAGGGGCCTTAGACTGGCCTATGTATGCTCCTGGTTGGTGGCTCAGTCTCTGGAAGCTCGCTGAGGTCTGAATAAGCTGAGACTGCTGTAATCCCATGAGGTTGCTCTCATCTTCAGCTTCTTCAATCCTTCTCCTAAATCAACCATAGGAGCCCCTGGCTTCAGTTCAGTGGTTGAGTGTATCTGCTTCTGTCTCGGTCAGCTGCTGGTAGGGACTCTCAGGAAACAACCATGCCAGGCTTCAGTCTGTAAGCACATCATAACATCAACGATAGTGTCAGGCCTTGGTGGCATCCCATGAGATGGATCTAAATTTGGGCCATTCATTGGACCACCTTTCCTTCAGTCTCTTCTCCATTTCTGTTCCTGAAGTTCTTTTAGATGGGAAATCTTGTCAATAGAATATATACAAACATAATACAAGTTCACCATCTTTATAGTTATATGAGCACTGTTTTGATAGCTATCTGCGATGTGTGGTACTATTGAGAATTTTCATTATTTTTTATGTGTGTGCATGCTTCTGTGTGTGTGTGTGTGTGTGTGTGTGTGTGTGTGTGTGTGTGTATGTGTGTGTGTGTGTGTACTTTCCATGGCATTCATGTGATGACAGCATGAGTGAGTCAGTTCTCTGCTGCCCATGTGTGTTCTGTGGTTGTAACTCAGGTCTTCAGGCTTGGAATCAAGCACTTTTGTGTATTGATTTTTTATGAATGGCTTTTGTGGATATTTTTCTATTAACTGCTGACAGTTTTCATTAGTTCAAGAATTCTTACTATCTTCAGTTCCTAACAGTAGTTTTATTTATTAACAATAGTATATATTTAGATTTATATTACCAATTATAGCAATTCATATTTCCTGAGCAATAACTGGGTATTCGGCATGCTTGTATGGCTATCTCATTTGCTTCCAAATCAATGTGTTCAATGTTTGAGAACATAAGAGGAATGGGAGATAGGATTAATCATAATATTTATTTATCACTAAGCCTTAACATTAGTCAAGCCATTGCTCACTTTTCATCAGGCTGGTATATTAATTACTATTTAAGATTTGGCACAAACCTAACTATCAGAAACATCAATGTAGAAGATATGACTTATAAACAAGTTGAACTTAGGAGATATTTACTTTTTCTTAATACTTTTTTAACTTTCTTTTATTTAAATTAAACTAACATATGCTGTTACCCTACACATGAAGCTATTTATATCATGAGTATGATATACACTTAGTAATTTTTTGTCATATCTAAAAAATAGAATAGTCGGCCTCTCATACAGTTCCATCTAGTGCTCCTTCTCAATCAGTTTCACTCTCCAGAACATAAACTACTGCAGCAGTTTCAGTCACAGTGGTTTTAATTTGATTATATGTAACACTTCAAACCACAGCTACTCTTTGTACACAGCAGATTTCATGCTTATTTTCCCACATTCTACTATGTATGTTCTTTCTAATGTTGAATAATAACTAATCTATTAGAAATATTAGTGTCTGAGTTACCTCACTCAGGATGATATTTTATAGTTCCATCCACTTGCTTGTAAAACTCAGGATGTGCTCGTTCATAATAGCTGAGTAGCATTCTGTTGTATAAATGTACCACATTTTCTGAATCCATTCTTCTGTTGTGGACATCTAGGTTGTTTCCAGCTTCTGGCTATCACAAATAAGGCCTCTATGAACATAGTAGAACATGTGCCCCTGTAGCATGGTGGGGCTTCTTTTGGCTACATTCCCAAGAGTGGTTGTACTGGCTACTTTTGTGTCAACTTGACACAGCTGGACTTATCACAGAGAAAGGAGCTTCAGTTGAGGAGATGCCTCCATGAGATCCAACTGTAAGGCATTTTCTCAATTAGTGATCAAAGGATCAAGCCCCTTGTGGGTGGGACCATCTCTGGGCTGGTAGTCTTGGGTTTGATAAGAGAGCAGGCTGAGCAAGCCAGGGGAAGCAAGCCAGTAAAGAACATCCCTCCATGGCTTCTGCATCAGCTCCTGCTTTCTGACGGACCTGCTTGAGTTCCAGTCCTGACTTCCTTGGTGATGAACAGCAGTATGGAAGTGTAAGCTGAATAAACCCTTTCCTGCCCAACTTGCTTCTTGGTCATGATGTTTGTGCAGGAATAGAAACCCTGACTATGACAGTGATATTGTGGGTCTTCAGGTAGATCTATTTTCAAATTTCTGAGATTGATTCCCAGAGTGTTTGTGGTAGTTTACAATCCCACCAGCAATGGAGGAGTGTTCCACTTTCTCCACATCCTCATCAACATGTGCTGTCACCTGAGGGTTTGATCATTCTGATTGGTTTAAGGGGGAATCTTAGGGTAGTTTTGATTTGATTCTGATCATTAAGGACTTTGAACATTTATTTAGGCGCTTCTCATCCATTTGAGATTCCTCTGTTGTGAATTCTCAGTTTAGTTCTATACCTCATTTTTTAAATTGAGTTACTTGATTTTGTGGTGATTAGCTTCTTGAGTTCCTTGTATGTTTTGGATATGAGCCTTCTATCAGATGTGGGGTTGGTGAATATTTTTTACCAATCTCTAGGTTGCTAGTTTGTCTTATAGACTGTTCTTTGCCTTACAGCTTTCCAGTTTCGTGAGGTCCCATTTATCAATTCTTGATATTAGAGTGTGAACCACTGGTGTTCTGTTTAGGAAATTTCTCCCTGTGCCATTGAGTTCAAGGCTCTTTTACACTTTCTCTTTGATTAGATTCAGTGTAACAGATTTTATGTTGTGGTCCTTGATTCACTTGGGCTTGAGCTTTGTGCAAGGTGACAAATATGGGTCTATTTTCATTTTTCTACATTCAGACAGTCAGTTAGACCAGCACCATTTATTGAAGATGCTTTTTTATTTCCATTGTATTTCTTATTTCTTATTGTATATTTTTGGCTTCCTTGTCAAAAATCAAGTGTCCCACTTGGAAGGGAGAAGAAAGCAATCATAAGGGGGAAGGGAAGGAGGGACCTGGAAGGGAAAGTGGAAGGGAAGGGATCTGACCTGGTATTGGGTGAGGGAAAAGCACTGAAGCCCTGAGGGCCATCAGAAAGGATGGAGACATGCAACCTTGCTAGGTAGAAGTTAGGGGGAGCCTCCAGCATGTACCTGAGACCTGGGAGGTGAGAGCCTCACAGGACTCAAAGGGAGAGACCTTAGATGGAATGCCTGACAGTAGGGAGAGGGAACTTGTAGAGCCCACCTCCAGAAGAAAGACAGGGCATCAACTAAGAGAGCAGGTTGCCATTCCACAGTCAAAACTCTGACCCATCTATTTTTCCTGTCTGAAAGAACTGCAGGAATGGTTATGGAGAGGAGCATGAGGAAAAGAAGGTCAAGCGACAGACCCCAAGTGGGATCTAGCTCAAGGGGAGGTCCCAAGGCCTGACATTATTACTGAAGCTATGGAATGCTCACATAAATGGACCTATCATGACTGCCTTCCAGAAGACCCAACAAACAGCTGAAAGAGTCAGATGCTGATATTTGCACCTAACCAATGGACAGAAGCTGCTGACTGCTGTGGCTGAATTGGGAAAGGCTGGAAGAAGTTGAAGAAGAAGGTGACCCTGTAGGAGGAACAGCAGTCTCAATTAACCTGGACCCTGGGGATCTCTCAAACACTGGACCACCAACCAGTAAGCATACATCAGCTGATATGAAGCCCCCAACACAAATACAGCAGAGGACTGCTAGGTCTGGGTTCAGTCAGAGAAAATACATCTAACCCTCAATAGACTGGAGGCTCCAGGGAGTTTAAACTTCTGGTTGGGTGAGTGGTGGGTGGTGGGGATATCCTTGTGGAGACATGGGACAAGGAGAAGGTATGGGATGTGGAAGAGTCAGAGGGTGGATTGGGAGGGGAATAAAATTTGGAGTATAAATAAATAAATAAATAAATAATAAAAAGAACAATCAGTGTTTAGATGTAGATTTGAATTTCCCTTATGAGCAATAGTTTTTTTTATAATTATTTTGTGAGCTTGTTGATCATTTGTGTATCTCCTTTTTTTGAAGCTTGTGGTTACTTCTCAGCACACATTATGCTGTGTTTGCTTATTTGTTTTGTTTGGAAGTCATTGTAGATTCAGTTTTAAGAGTGACTGCAGAGAACCCATGTGTCTTACATACAGTTTTCACCAATACCAGCACCTTATGAAGCAATATCCCAGTATCACATGGATAATAAAAAGACAGTGTGGCTTCTCTCAGCAATTCCAACTTCTATCAACTCCAGCCCACTCCCCATGGTTCAGGAGCTAATCCAATCTTCTTCCTTCAGGGTTTTGGTCCAGAATGTTACCTAAATACGTTCATATAACATTTAACCTATTCTCAGAAGAGTCCAATCAAAGGTTGTGTGTATCAATAATCTATCCTTCTTATGATTTTATTCTTCTTTTGAGATTATAATAAAGTTACATCATTATTCAGTCCCTTTCCACTTAAACATTTCCATATAACCTTCCCTGTGCTCCTCCAAATTTATGGCCCTTTTTTTTCCCTATACCTTACTGGATGCATCTATGTATATATACATACACATATATTCCTAAACATAACCTGTCCAATCCATATACTATTACTTGTAGATATGTATGTATTCATAGCTGGCCATTTAACACTTAGACAACAATTGGCATTCTGTTTTCTGGGAAGACCACCTCTACCATTCCCACCAGCTTTTTTCAGTTGCCCATACTCTTTTGTGTGGGGTTGAGGTGGCATGTCCGTTGGTCTTATAATCATTGTGCTCATGTTTGGGAAATTATTTTAGGAAAACATTATGGGTGTAGCTTCTGGCAGTGCCCCAGTACATAATCTTACAGCAAACACTCTGATCCTCTGACTCTTACGGCCTTCCTGCCCCCTTCTTCAGCAATGTATCCTAAGCCTTGATTGGGGTCATGTTTGTATTATCTCATCCTACAAAGACACCAAAGTTCAAATGTTCATCTGTTGAAACATACATGTTCACTTTCCACATTTGGGCTAATGTGAATAAATATATATCATCATGCAAACAGACTTTTGTGTAAAATTTCTTCATTTCTCTAGTATATATACTATTACTAAGTATATGGGATGAAGGGATTGTAAAAATCATATTTGAATTTCTCAAAGAACTATAATTTCCTATACAGTATCATTTATATTATGACTAGCAATATATAAGTTACCCTTTACTCTTCATTCCTGGCAATATTTTCTATTGTTGCCACCAAGTTTATCCACATTGATAGATTTGTAGTGCTATCTCCCTGTGATTTTGATCATCCTTTTCTTGATGAGTGATGATGTTAACAAATGTATGAAGCAAAATTTTCTAGAGAAAAACAACTGCTAATGTCTTTGGATGTATGCTCTCCGTTTTCATTTAGTCCAGAAATCCAGCTTACAAAATGTTGCCACTCACAGTGGCCAGGTTTTCCCATGTCAGTTAGCCAAATAAAAAGAATCCCTGCACTGACATGCCAGAATTAAGCTAGTCTATACAATCCCTGGCTGCACACTCAGATGCTTTTCTCCTAGATTCGATCAAGGGGAACATTAATATGAACCATCACCATATCTTTAATAATCTGGTGGGATTTTCTCTTTAAAACTTTTTATTGGATATTTTCTTTATTTATACTTCAAATGTTATCCCCTTTCCCAGTCTCCCCACTCCCCTGAAATCTCCTACCCCCTCCCTGTTCCCCTGCTTCTAGAGAAAGTATAATATGCTTACACTGAGAAAAGATTAACATTTGATCTTCAATTTCTGCCTTTTGGTCACTGTGTTTAAACCATTTAAGTTCGATGTGATTATTGATACCTTGGGGTTAAACAAATAATTTCATTAGTATTGTTTTGCATGATATTTCTGTTTTTTATTTCTTTATTTCCTTTTAGCCCCCCTTCTATATGTTTCTTAATTTTTTTTTACAATTTCATTCTTATTTCTCACTACCACTTAGACCACACATCTTTTTTAGTTGCCTTTCAAGATATAGCACTATTATCACAATTTTCCTGTGTCCTCATTTTACCTGTTCCAGTAAAGAATAAATGAATTCTCACCTGAGGAATACCGAATGGCAGAGAAGCACCTGAAAAAATGTTCAACATCCTTAATCATCAGGGAAATGCAAATCAAAACAACCCTGAGATTCCACCTCACACCAGTCAGAATGGCTAAGATCAAAAATTCAGGTGACAGCAGATGCTGGTGAGGATGTGGAGAAAGAGGAACACTCCTCCATTGTTGGTGGGATTGCAAGCTTGTACAACCACTCTGGAAATCAGTCTGGCGGTTCCTTAGAAAATTGGACATAGTACTACCAGAGGATCCAGCAATACCTCTCCTGGGCATATATCCAGAAGATGTCCCAACAGGTAAGAAGGACACATGCTCCACTATGTTCATAGCAGCCTTATTTATAATAGCCAGAAGCTGGAAAGAACCCAGATGCCCCTTAATAGAGGAATGGATACAGAAAATGTGGTACATTTACACAATGGAGTACTACTCAGTTATTAAAAAGAATGAATTTATGAAATTCCTAGGCAAATGGATGGACCTGGAGGGCATCATCCTGAGTGAGGTAACACAATCACAAAGGAACTCACACAATATGTACTCACTGATAAGTGGATATTAGCCCAAAACTTAGGATACCCAATATATAAGATACAATTTGCTAAACGCATGAAACTCAAGAAGAATGAAGACCAAAGTGGGGACACTGTGCCCCTTCTTAGAATTGGGAGCAAAACACCCATGGAAGGAGTTACAGAGACAAAGTTTGGAGCTGTGACGAAAGAATGGACCATCTAGAGACTGCCATATCCAGGGATCCACCCCATAATCAGCTTCCAAACGCTGACACCTTTGCATACACTAGCAAGATTTTGCTGAAAGGACCCAGATATAGCTGTCTCTTGTGAGACTAGGCCGGGGCCTAGCAAACACAGAAGTGGATGCTCACAGTCAGCTATTGGATGGATCATAGGACTCCCAATGGAGGAGCTAGAGGAAGTACCCAAGGAGCTAAAGGGATCTGCAACCCTATAGGTGGAACAACATTATGAACTAACCAGTACCCCGGAGCTCTTGACTATACCTGCATATGTATCAAAAGATGGCCTAGTCGGCCATCACTGGAAAGAGAGGCCCACTGGACACACAAACTTTATATGCCCCAGTACAGGGGAACACCAGGGCCAAAAAATGGGAATGGGTGGGTAGGGAAGTGGGGGGGGGGGTATAGGAGAGCATTGGAAATATAATTGATGAAAATACATAATAAAAATATTTAAAAAAAAGAAATTCAAGAACTATCTTGAGAACAAAGAATCATGGTCATGAGTCACAATGAAGGACAGTGAGGTCTTCATTCCTGAAGATTTACATTTCAAGCAATATTTACTTTTAACATCAAGTTATTCAATATTGTTGAGAAACCTCTGCAATGATAGCAGAAATTGACATTTACACCCAAAGTTAGAAGTAATGATATTGTATTATTTATGATTGCTGCACACAGAAGTTCATCTAAGAAATCTATGTAGACAGTGTCTACATTCTCAGGCTTCCTTCCATTTAGGCTTCTTCCTGGGTTGGGAAGTGTAGGACAAAGGTAGAATGTCTGTGACAACTGTCATTCCTATCCTAAGTAGGCCTACTTTTATTGTGTCTCTATTTAAGAATATTTTGACCTTTCATAAGCCTACTCTAAAGTTCTACCCACATAAATTTTGATGTAATGGGTTTGGTGAGGGTCTTTAAACTTAGAGACATAAAAAATATCCTCCTATACATAATGTATAACATAAACCAATGATAAAGTTAAGCCTGAACTTAATCAATGGCATGCATAATATGATGATTGCTTGGACATGATGGTTGACATATACTTTAAGGTAACCAAGGAGGTCACCAAATTAGAACTGTGCCCATAACTGAGAAGTGTCTTGATGGTCAAAATTAGGCAAAGGCTCTTTGCTAACTCCAAACTTTTAGAATCATCCACCACAATAGTCAAAACGTATTCATTTGGTTCAAAGTAGGAGAGGAAGTAATGGTGAGTTTGACAATACGAGAGTAAATACCTCTCTGATAAAAATGAAATAAGAACTAGAAAGAGTAAAGCAGATAAATGCAGTGCTGATGTTAATGTAATTGAGGCACAGTAGAAGAGAGAGAGAGAGAGAGAGAGAGAGAGAGAGAGAGAGAGAGAGAGAGAGAGAGAGAGACTTGCATTAGAGATACAGCTATAAAGCAAGCATCCATGGGAAAATGGGGATGTGGAGTACAGTGTGTAATATCCTCAACTTTCAAAGTGATATGTCAACAGACATCATGGAAAGCTAATAAATCAAGAAATAGTAGTTGTGCTTATGTGAAGCTAGGGAGGTAATCAACCCATGAGAAAAAAAAAGAATAAATGCTATGTCCCTAAATATTTTTCAGCATTTAGAAGATCTATGCAGAAGCTTTGCATCAACTTCCAATCACAATTTCGACTACTAAAGGCAAGAAGAAGCACTTAGTACAATTACCCATGTGTATTTTTTCTGACATTCTTTCTCTCCGTAGGACATTTTTGCAGCATCTCCCAGCACTGTGCAATTGGCACAGTTTAGTGTAGCTCATAGTCCCCATGTAGTCATTCTTTGCCAAACCAGTAAGAGTCTTGCTCTGTGAACAGGCAGCAAACATTTGGCTTATGAGTCAAGAGTGTATTATGCAAATATCTTCTGTTTCTCTGGATTTTTTTCCACACTAGTTCTTCCTTTATGTTGGCACATTTTGTGGCTCATACTTCTTTCTGCCAATAATACTTGGCCTTGCAGTTCTATACCATTGTGAGAAAAGTTCAGAAAGCTTTGGTGAATGCTGAGTTCACTGTATTTTTGATCTTCACTTCAAGATTGTGGCTTTGTAACGCTTTTCCTGTTCCCTGAATGGTAACCTTCAATGTTTTAAGGTTTCCTTTTATTGCCTGTATATGAGGAGATAATTAGGTCCAATGTTTGCTTTTCCTTCACTGTTGAAATCAGAGATCCTTTCTTAAACCATTGAAAGAAATAAATTATATCTTCATATTTAGATGGTACTGAAACAAAACACCAGCCTGGAATCTGACTGCTCAGTGAAACTGCATGAACAAGAGTTAGCTCTTTATGATCTCCTCATGTGATTGAGTATATTTTTTAAAAAGTTTGATTATAGAAAACTATCTTGATTTTAAATATATTTGGACAAACTTTTATGGATATCATGCCTTGCAAATGTTATCTATTATCTGTGACTTATCTCGCTGCTGTATATAATTTGTATAAGTAAAAATATTAAAGCTGGGGCTAAAGACATATCACAGTATTTAAAATTTAAGAAATCTATTACAGAGAACCTGGATTTCGTCTGAGCAATCGTGTCAGACAAACTCAGTAATTCCAGTTCTCAAGTATATGATGTCTTCTTCTAGAACCATACACACTTGAAGTCATATTCATATATCAATGTACAGACATACATGTACATACAAGTAAAAATATATTGAAAAAACTCTAATATAAAATATCTTATTAATATTTCAAATAACATGAAATATCTTGGGGTAACTTTAATACAGCAAGGAAACAATTATATGCTAAAACTTCAAATCTCTGAAGAAAGAAAATTAAAGAAGATATCAGAAGATGGGATGATCTCCAAAACTCATGGATTGGGAGGATTAACATAGTAAAAACTACCATCCTACAACAAGCAATTTACAGATTCAATAGCCATCATGAATCCAATGTAATTCTTCACAGATCTCAAAAGACAATTTTCATCTTCATATGGAAAAATAAAAACACTAGGATAGATAAAACAATTAAAGAACTGCAGGGATTCTCACCTTTCTCATTTTCAAGCTGCACTACAAAGATATATTAACAAAAATAGCATGCTATTGGCATAAAAACAGACATGTTGATCAATGAAATCAAATTGATATCCCAGGCATGGTAAATCCACACACCTATGGCCACATAATTTTTTATAAAGAAGCCACAAATACACAATGGAAAAAGGGCATCTTCAGCAAATGGGGCTGGTCACACTGGATGTCTGCATGTAGAAAAATGAAAATAGATCCATACTTGTCACCCTGATGACAAATCAATTCAAAATGGGTCAAAGACTTCAACATAAAAGAGGATACAGTGAACCTGATAGAAAAGAATGTGGATAATAGTGTTGAACCCATTACAGGGAAAGACTTTCTGAACAGAGCACCTCTCTCACAGGCACTAAAATCAACAATTAATAAATGGGACTTCCTGAAAATAAAAGGCTTCTGTAAGGCATGGGACAGTCATTTGAACAAAAGCAGCAGCCTACAGAACAGGAAAAGACATTTCTAATTCCACATCTGAAAGAAGACTAATATAGAAAATATAAAGACAACTCCAAAAACTAGATACCAAAAAAAAAAAAAAAAAAAAGAGTCCAACTCAAAAGGAGTACAAAACAAAACAGAGACTTTTCAATAGATGAATCTCAAATGCCTAAGTGGTACTAAATGATCAGCAACCTTACCAATCAGGGAAATACAAATTCAAAGTAAACTTCGATATTCTATTTTACACCTGTCAGAAGGACTAAGGTCAATAACAGAAGCAATATCTCATTCAGGCAAAGATATGGACCAATGGGAACGCTTCTATGTTGCTGGTGGGAGTATAAATTTGTCCACCAACTATGGAAATCAATATGGTGATTCCTTAGGAAAACGGCTATCGATCAACCTCAAGATCCAGTCATACCAGTCCTAGACACTTCATCCTATCACGAAAAATAATTGCTGAACCATTTTTTATTTCAACTTTATTGATAATAACCAGAAGTTGAAAACAAAAATGTTCCTCAACAGAAGAGTGGAATAAAAAAATATTCTATTTGCATAATGGAATATTAGTTATATGATTAAAAAATGACATCCTAAAATTTGTAGACACATGGATGAAAATAGAAAGAAAAAAATCCTGAATGAGACAACACTGACTCAAAAAGATAAAAATGGTCTATATTTTCTATATGTGTCTATTAGCCATTAAATAGATGATAGCCAAGCTACAATCTGAAGAGCCAAAGAGGATAGATATAAATGAAGGGACTCAAGGAGCACATAGATATCACTGGGAGTGGGAAATGGGATATACTTTATTGGCAGGCTGGAGTAAAGCAGTGAGAACAGTAGGATCATGTGGGGAGAAGGAAGAGAGATTGAGCAAAGGAAGGAAATGCAGGGAGAAACAGAATTGAAGGGCACTTAAGAGGTAGTATGGAAACCTGGTGTGGTGGAACCTTCTAAAATGGATGAAGGTGTTCCTAGTAAAGTCTCCAAATAATGAGGGAAACAAAATTCCAACTGGACCTCTCTTGTCTCCAAATGAAACTGGGGGTGGGTTACATGCAATTGAGTTGTAGTCCAAAGGGAAATCCCCAAGCAACCCAGCCTATTTCAAAGAGAATAAAATGTTTTATGCAAACCGACAACAGAACCCCATTGCTGAGGAAAACACCCACACAACTCATTGACCTTGAAGAGATTGAGCTGATACATACACAAAACCATCATTCCTATGATCTAGTGTCTTTGGTCCAGGAAGGTACTCTGTAAGCTACCAGAAGATCATATAAACACCCAAACAGACATAACATCTTTGATCTACAATCTGTCCTGCCTGCAAAATATGCTAGGACAATGGTGGCACAAAGCTTGTGGGAGTAACCAACCAATGTCTGATATTTGACTTAAGGCCTACTCCATGGAATTGAACCCATATCCACCATTGCTTGGGTGACTAAGAACCAGAGAATAAATAATCTAGGGACCTAGGGTAAAACCAAATACTACTGGTCTTCAAAAACAAAAGTAACAGTAAAATGTCTCTTAATGTCATTGTGCTATGCTCATAGATTAGTGCCTCATCAAAGGTTCCTCCAGCAGCAGATGGGAACATATACAGAGACCCACAGCTAGACATTTTACATACATACATACATACATACACACACACTGACAGATCGACACATACACACACACACAAAGGGGGAGAGAGAGAGAAAGACAGGCAGAGGGAGAGGAAAGGGAGGAAGAGAGAGGGAGAGAGAGAGGAACACAGTTCTAAATGCAATATTTCCTTCAACTCCTTTCTAATGAGTTACAGAAAGGGAGTAGATCTTGATGGGAGGGAAGATATGGAAGAACTGAGAGAAGTAGAAGGGCAGGAAACTCTATTCAGGGTATATTGTATGAGAAAATGATCTGTCTTAATAAAAGGGGGAAGAAATATAAGATGTAAAAAATAAAATAAAACTAATGTGTTGAAGGAAGCCCTGCAATCATTGCTTATAACTTAGAAAATAAGTTCTTTCAAATATCACATATTTTAAAACTTAGGAAGCTGTAGTATTTGCCATAAGCATCTACTCTGGAGATGGCTTTGACCTTGGAAACAATTCAAGTGCAGCTGAACACGTGAGTGGATATTGCTGGCTCTGCAGTTTATCTGTCTAGCCAAGGCATTTTGTAGAAATGTGCAAGAAAGCTTCCTGGTAGACTTCTTGGTGGATTATTATAGAGGGAAGAAGGCAGATCAGGATTTTAAATTTTATTTTATTTTGCCTTTTTGTCATGATGCTGCAGATTTAAGTCATTGCCTGACACTTTAACCATGTTTTATTTTCTTCCTGTGCCTACCAGTTTCTTCAAAATAATGTTGGATGTATTTCCAACCTAAATGAACTTTTCAAAGGGCGGGGGGCAATGCATACCATGCTACAGTGATAATCATTCATTTGACATTTGTTGTTCTCTCCTTATTTTATCACCACCAGTTCTAGGCAATTACTTCCTCCATACATGTATACTCATAATGATTCAAAAATAGTTCTAGACTTGTGTGCCTATGTATGTATATGTTTTGCATTGTTCATGGGTATGTAGAAGAGAAACTGGTCAAAAAGAAAAATGTTGCAATTATCTTTACCAGTCATTCACATTTTAGAGTGCCTTAAATGTACACTCCTCAAGCAAGGTTATTCTAAGATATTTTAGGTTTTTTTCTGTTTGTTTGTTTTTTTTAATTCATTATTTACACTCCATATTCCATTCCCTGTTTACCCCATCCACCCTCTGACTGCTCCACATCCCACATATCCTCCCAACCCCAACCTGAATTCACCTGGATGTCCTCAGCCCCCACCCCACCTGACTTCTAAAATCTCTGGGGCCTCCAGTTTCTGGAGGGTTAGGTGCATCATCTCTGAATGAGCACAGACCCAGCAGTCCTCTGCTGTATATGTGTTGGGGGCCTCATATCAGCTGGTGTATGCTGCCTGGTTGGTGGCTCAGTGTCTGGGAGATCCCCGGGGTCCAGGTTAATTGAGACTGCTGGTCTTCCCACAGGGTCATCCTCCTCCTCAGTTTCTTCCAGCCTTTCCCTAATTCAACCACAGGGGTCTGCAGCTTCTGTCCATTGGTTGGGTGCAAAATATCTGCATTTGACTCTTTCAGCTGTTTGTTGGGTCTTGGAGGGCAGTCATGATAGGTCCCTTTTAGTTGGCGCTCCATAGCCTCAGTAATAATGTCAGGCCTTGGGACCTCCCCTTGAGCTAGATCCCACTTGGGCTCTGTCGCTTGACCTTCTTTTCCTCATGCTACTCTCCATATCCATTCCTGCAGTTTTTTTCAAACAGGAAAAATATATGGGTCAGAGTTTTGACTGTGGAATGGCACCCTGCTCTCGCACTTGATGTCCTGTCTTTCTGCTGGAGGTTGGCTCTTCAAGTTCCCTCTCTCTACTGTCAGGCATTTCATCTAAGGTCCCTCCCTTTCAGTCCTGGTAGTTTCTCACCTCCCAGGTCTCTGATACATTCTGGGGGGGGGTGCCCCAACCTCCTATTTCCTGAGTTTGCCTGTTTACATTGTTTCTGCTGACCCTCAGATCTTCACCCAATACCAGATCAGGTTCCCATCTCCCTCCCACTACTCCCCCTACCTTGTCCACTTTCCCTCCCAGGTCCCTCCCTCCCTCCCCACTTGTGATTACTTTCTTCTCTCTCCCAAGTGAGACTGAGGCATCCTCATTTGGACACTTCAACTTGTTGAGATTTTTCAGTTCTGTGGCCTGTAGCTTGTGTATTCGGTATTATTATTATTATTATTTTTATTAATATTTTGGCTAATATCCACTTACTACTGAGTACATACCATTCATGTCCTTCTGGGTCTGAGTGACCTCACTCAGGATGATATTTTATAGTTCCATTCACTTGCCTACACAACTCAGGATGTTCTCGTTCTTTCTTCCTTCCTTCCTTCCTCCCTCCCTCCCTCCCTCCCTCCCTCCCTCCCCCCTCTCTTTCTTTCTTTCTTTCTTTCTTTCTTTCTTTCTTTCTTTCTTTCTTTCTTTCTTTCTTTCTTTCTTTCTTTCTTTCTATTAGATAATTTCTTTATATACATTTCAAATGCTATCCTGAAAGTTCCCTATACCCTCCCTCCGCCCTGATCCCCTACCCACCCACTCCTGCTTCTTGGCCCTGGTGTTCCCCTGTACTGGGGCATTTAAAGTTTGTAATACCAAGGGGCCTCTCTTCCCAGTGATGGCTGATTAGGCCATCTTCTGCTACATATATATCTAGAGATATGAGCTCTGGGGGTACTGGTTAGTTCATATTGTTGTTCCACCTATAGGGTTGCCGACCCCTTCAACTTCTTGGGCGCTTTCTCTACCCTCTCCATTGGGCTCACACAGTCATCTATAAGATGAATGTTCTCGTTCTTAATAGCTCAATACTATTCCATTGTGTAAATGAACCACATTTTCTGTATCCATTCTTCTGCCATGGGACATTTAGGTTGTTTCCAGCTTCTGGCTATCACAAATAAGGCCACTATGAACATAGTGAACAAGTGCCCCTGTGGCATGGTGGAGCATCTTTTGGTTATATTCCCAAAAGTGGTATAGCTGGGTCTCCAGGTAGATCTATTTAAAATTTTCTGAGAAACCTCTAGATTGATTTCCAGAGTAATTGTACCAGCTTGCAGTCCCACCAGCAATGGAAGACTGTTTCTCTTTTTCCACAATCTCTCCAACATTTGTTGTCAACAGAGGTTTTGATCATAGCCATTCTGACTGGTATAAGGTAGAATCACAGGGTCCTTTTGGTTTGCATTTCTCTGGTCACTAAGGACTTAGAACATTTATTTAGGTGCTTCTCAGCCATTCAAGATTCCTCAGTTGTGAATTCTTGGTTTATTTCTACACCTCGTTTTTTCATGGGTTGTTTGGGGTTTTTGGTGATTAATTTCTTAAATTCTTTATATATTTTGGATATTAGCCCTCTATCAGATGTGAGGTTAGTGAATTCTTTTTCCAATCTATTTCCCAGTTTGTCTTATTGACTATGTCCTTTGACTTACAGAAGCTTTCCAGTTTCATTAGGTCCCATTTATCAATTCTTGACCTTAGAGCATGAGCCATTGGAGTTCTGTTTAGCAAATTCCCCCTTTGACAATCAGGTCAAGTCTCTTTCCCACTTTCTCTTCTATTAGATTCAGTATATCTGCTTTTATGTTGTGGTCCTTGATTCACTTGGCCTAGAACTTTGTGCAAAGTGACAAATATGGGTCTATTTTCATTTTTCTATATACAGACAGCCAATTAGACTAGCACTATTTATTGAAGATGCTTTCTTTTTTCCATTGTATATTTTTGGCTTCTTTGTCAAAGATCAAGTGTCAGTAAATGTGTGGTTTTATTTCTGGGTCTTCCATTCTATTCCATCAATCAATGTGTCTGTCTCTGTACCAATACCATGCAGTTTTTAATCACTATTGCTCTGTAGTAAGGCTTGAGGTCAGTGATGGTCATTGCCGCAGCTGATCTTTTATTGTTAAGAATTGTTTTCACTATTGCGGGGTTTTTACCTTTCCAGATGCATTTGAAAATTGCTCTGCTCTTTGCATGTCTTTGAAGAATTGGGTTGGGATTTTTGATGGGGATTTTATTGAATCTGTACATTTCCTTTGGTAGGATGGCCATTTTTACTATGTTGATTCTGCAAACCCATGAGCATAGGAGATCTCTCCATTTTCTGAGATCTTCTTCAATTTTTTTCTTGAGAGACTTGAAATCAATGTCATACAGATCTTTCACTTGTTTTGTTAGAGTTACCCCAAGGTATTTTGTATTATTTGCGGCTATTATGGAGGGAGTTGTTTTCCTAATTTCTTTCTCATCCTGTTTATCATTTATATAAATGAAGATTACTGATTTATTTGAGTTAATTTTACATCTGGCCACTTTGCTGAAGTTGTTTATCAGCTGGAAAAATTTGGGGGTCGCTTATGTATACTATCATATCACCTGCAAAAAATGATACCTTTATTTCTTCTTTACCAATTTGTATCCCCTTGCTCTCTTTTTGCTGTCTTTTTATTTCTAGTTAACATTTCAAGTACTATATTGAATAGATATGGGGAGAGTGAGCATCCTTGTCTTGTCCCAAGTTTCAGTGGGATTGCTTCAAGTACCTTGCCACTTTATTTAACATAGGCTGTTGGTTTGCAGTAAACTGCTTTTATAATGTTTAGGTATGGGTGTTGAATTCCTGACCCCTCCAATACTTTTAACATGAAGAGGTTTTGGATTTTGTCAAATGCTTTTTCTACATCTACGGAGATGATCATGTGATTTTTTTCTTTGAGATTTTTATATAGTGGATTATGTTAATGAATTTTCCTATATTAAACCAACCTTGCATCCCTGGGATAAAGCCTACTTGGTGGTGATGAATGATGGTTATGATGTCTTCTTGGATTCAGTTTGCAAGAATTTTATTATTTTTTCATTGATATACATAAGCGAGATTGGTCTGAGGTTCTCATTTTTGGTTTGGTCCTTATGTGGTTTAGGTATCAGCATAATTGTGGCTTCATAGAATGAATTAGGTAGTGTTCCTTCTGTTTCTATTTTATAGAATAGTTTGAGGAAAATTGGTATCAGGTCTTCTTTGAAGGTCTGATAGAATTCTGCACTAAATCCATCTGGCCCTGTTTTTGTTGTTGTTGTTGTTGTTTGTTTTGTTTGTTTTAAATGGATTCTTCTATTTACTTGTGTGCTATGGGCCTGTTTAGATAGTTTACTTGATCTTGATTTAACTTTGGTATGTGGCATCTGTCTAGAAAACCATCCATTTCATCTAGATTTTCCAGTTTTGTTGAGTATCAGCTTTTATAGTAGGATCTGATGTTTGTTTGTTTTTTTAAATTTCCTCTGTTTCTGTTGTTATGTCTCCCTTTTCATTTCTGATTTTATTAATTTGGATACTGCCCCTTGGCCCTTTAGTTAGTGTGGCTAGGGGTTTATCTATCTTGTTGATTCTTTCAAAGTATCAGCTTTCGGTTTTGCTGATTCTTTTCATTATTTTATTTGTTTCTATTTGGTTGATTTCTACACTGAGTTTGACTATTTCCTGCATTCTACTCTTCCTTGGTGAGTTTGCTTCTTTGTGTTCTATAGCTCTCAGGTGTGTTGTTAAGTTGTTTGTGTAAGATCTCTCCAGTTTCTTTACCAGGGCACTTAGTACTATGGATTTTCCTCTTAGCACTGCTTTCATTGTGTCCCATAAGTTTGGGTATGATGTGTCAACTTTTTCATTAAATTCCAGGTAGTCTTTAATTTCTTTCTTCCTTGATCAAATTATCACTGAGAAAAGATTTTTTCAGTTTCCATGCGTATGTGGGCTTTCTATAGTTTTTGCTGTTATTGAAGACCAGCCTTAGGCCATGGTGATCTAATAGGATGCATGGTATTATTTCAATCTTCTTGTATCTGTTGAGGGTTGTTTTGGGACCAATTATATGGTCAATTTTGGAAAAGGTACCATGAGGTGCTGAGAAGAAGGTGTATTCTTTGTTTTAGGGTAAAATGTTCTGTAGATATCTGTTAATCCATTTGGTTAATAACCTTTCACTGTATCTTTGTTTAGTTTCTGTTTCAATGATCTGTCCATTTGTGAGAGTTGGGTGTTGAATCTCCCACTATTATTGTTTGGAGTTCAATGTGTGTTTTGAGCTTTAGTAAAGTTTCTTTAATGAATTTGGGTGCTCTTGCATTTGCGGCATAGGTGTTCAGAATTGAAACGTGCTCTTGCTGGATTTTCCCCTTGATGAATATGAAGTATCCTTTTTCATCACACTTGATAATTTTTGGTTGAAAATCTATTTTATTGGATATTAGGATGGCAACTCCTTCCTGTTTCCTGGGACCATTTGCTTAGAAGACCTTTTACCATCCATTTCCTTAGAGATACTATCTGTCTTTGTTGTTGAGGTGTGTTTCTTGTATGCAGCAAAGTGCTCGATCTTGTTTGCTTACCCAGTCTTTTAGCTTATGTTTTTTTTATAAGCATGTTGACTCCATTAATATTGAGAGATATAAAAGAGAGATGACTGTTGGTTCCTGACATGTTTATTTTTTAGGTGGTTTTATGTGTGTGTGACTCTGCTTTTGACTTTGTTGCTTAATATCTTGTCCTTTATTTGGTGCAGGTTTCTTCCTTGTGTTGGAGTTTTCTTTCCAGGATCTCTGTATGGCTGTGCTGGTAGATAGATGCTGTTTGAATTTGGTTTTGTGCTAGAATATTTTGTTTTCTCCATCTATGTTGATTGAGAGTTTTGCTGGTTATAGTAGCCTGGGCTGGCATTTTTGTTCTCTTAGAGTCTGCAAGACCTCTGATCAGGCTCTTCTGGCTTTTACAGTCTCTGGTGTAATTCTGATAGGTCAACCTTTGTATGTTACTTGGTGTTTTTACCTTGCAGACTTTGACATTCTTTCTTTGCTCTGTGCATTTAGTGTTTTGACAATTATGGGATAAGAAGATTTTTCTTTTCTGGTCTCAGTTATCTGATGTTCTATAGGCTTCTTGTACATTTTTGTCCAGCTTTTTCTTTAGGTTGGGAAGTTTTCTTCTATGACTTTGTTGAAGATGTTTTCAGGTCCTTTGAGCTGGGAATCTTTGTTCTCCTCTACTCCAATTATTCTTAGATTTGATCTTTTCATTGTGTTCTGAATTTTTTGGATGCTTTGGGTTAGGATCTTTTTTTATATTTTGAACTTTCTTTGACAGTTGTGTCAATCTCTTCTACCGAATCTTCTACACCTGAAATACTCTCTTCTATCTCTTGTATTCTGTTGGTAATACTTTCAACTGTAATTCCTGACCTCTTTCCTAGGTTTTCCATTTCCAGGTTTGCCTCCATTTGTGTTTTCTTTATTGTTTCTACTTCCACTTTTAGGTCTTGGATCACTTTATTCAATTCCTTCACCTTCTTACCTGTATTTTCCTCTATTTCTTTCAGTGAGTTATCGATATCCTCCTTAAAGGATTCTATGATCTTCATGAATTGGAATTTTAGGACAGATTCCTGATTTTCCGGTGTTTTGGTGTATTCAGGGCTTGCTCTGTTGGGAGAACAGGTTCTTATGATGCCCATGTATTGTGGCTTCTGTTGTTTATGGTCTTGTGCTTGCCTTTTGCCATCTGGATATCCCTGATGTTTGTTGATCTGGGTTACTGTATGGACTCTGCCTCTCTTGTCCCTGGGTTGCTTCAGGTCTCCTGGTAGGCTTGAGGCCCTGGCTGTATTAGACCAACTGTGGGGCCTTTCAACTGGGGGCTCTTCATAGGAGCAGAGAAGCTATTGATCTGTTGCCCTGGCTGCAGTATATTTCCTGGGAGACCTTCAGACTGTTGGGTCTTCTGTGGAGCAGTCAAGCTGTTCTCCAACTGTGCTCCATGTAGCTGATCCTCAACTGCTCTGAGTGCAGAGAGTTTTCAACTTCTCAACTGCTCTGAGTGCAATATGTCCAACTGCTCTGAGTGCAGTGGGTCCTCTAGAATGGATTGGAATATAAAGTCTTCATGGGAACAGACCAACTAGTGGTCTACCCCAGCAACAAGGACCAGCTGGAAGGGGTAGGAGGGATGGTAGGAAGGGGAGTGGTATTCAGGAGGGCAGGGGTTTTGGTTGGTGATGGGTCCTGAGTCCACCAGGCTCCCAGCAGCAGCTCCAGGACTTGGGCTGGAGGTGGAGGTGTTCTTACCAACTGCTCTGAGTGCAATGGGTCCTCTAGGATGGATGAGGATATGGAGTCTTCACGGGAGCAAACCAGTTATGGGTCTGCCCTAGTAGCAAGGGCCAGATGAAAGATATTTTAGTTTTAAAAAGCCAAACCGAAAGGGCAATCTCCAAATTCATCTGGAATAACAAAAAACCTAGGATAGCAAAAACTATTCTCAAGGATAAAAGAACCTCTGGTGGAATAACCATGCCTGACCTAAAGCTGTACTACAGAGCAATTGCAATAAAAACTGCATGGTACTGGTATAGCAACAGACAAGTAGACCAATGGAATAGAATTGAAGACCCAGAAATGAACCCACACACCTATGGTCACTTGATCTTTGACAAGGGAGCTAAAACCATCCAGTGGACAAAAGACAGCATTTTCAACAAATGGTGCTGGCACAACTGGCAGTTATCATGTAGAAGAATGTGAATTGATCCATCCCTATGTCCTTGTACTAAGGTCAAATCTAAGAGGATTAAGGAACTCCACATAAAACCAGAAACACTGAAACTTATAGAGGAGAAAGTGGGGAAAAGCCTCGAAGATATGGGGACAGGGGAAAAATTCCTGAATAGACCAGCAATGGCCTGGGCTGTAAGATTGAGAATTTACAAATGGGACCTCATAAAATTGGAAAGCTTCTGTAAGGCAAAAGACTCTGTCAATAAGACAAAAAGGCCACCAACAGATTGGGAAAGGATCTTTACCTATCCTAAATCAGATAAGGGACTAATATCCAATATATATAAAGAACTCAAGAAGGTGAACTCCAGAAAATCAATTAACCCCATTAAAAATGGGGCTCAGAGCTAAACAAAGAATTCTCACCTGAGGGATATCAAATGGCTGAGAAGCACCTGAAAAAATGTTCAACATCCTTAATCATCAGGGAAATGCAAATCAAAACAACCCTGAGATTCCACCTCACATCAGTCAAAATGGCTAAGATCAAAAATTCAGGTGACAGCAGATGCTGGCTAGGATGTGGAGAAAGAGGAACACTCCTCCATTGTTGGTGGGATTGCAAGCTTGTACAACCACTCTGGAAATTAGTCTGGCGTTTTCTCAGAAAATTGGACATAGTACTACCAGAGCATCCTGCAATACCTCTCCTGGGCATATATCCAGAAGGTGTTCCAACAGGTAAGAAGGACACATGCTCCACTATGTTCATAGCAGCCTTATTTATAATAGCCAGAAGCTGGAAAGAACCCAGATACCCCTCAACAGGGGAATGAATACAGAAAATGTGGTACATTTACACAATGGAGTACTACTCAGCTATTAAAAAGAATGAATTTATGAAATTCTTAGGCAAATGGATGGACCTGGAGGGTATCATCCTGAGTGAGGTAACTCAATCACAAAAGAACTCACATGATATTTACTCACTGATAAGTGGATATTCGCCCAGAAACTTAGTATACCCAAGATATAAGATACAATTTTTGAAACACATGAAACTTGGGAAGAATGAAGACCAAGATGTGGATACTTTGCCCCTTCTTGGAACTGGGAGCAAGGCACCCATGGAAGGGGCTACAGAGACAGAGTTTGGAGCTGAAATGAAAGCATGGATCATCTAGTGATTGCCATATCCAGAGATCCATCCCATAATCAGCCTCCAAAGGCTGACACCATTGCATACACTAGCAAGATTTTGCTGAAAGGACCCTGATATAGCTGTCTCTTGTGAGGCTATGCCGGGGCCTAGCAAACACAGAAGTGGATGCTCACAGTCAGCTATTGGATGGATCACAGGACCCCCAATGGAGGAGCTGGAGGAAGTACCCAGGGAGCTGGGGGGGGGGGGCATCTGCAACCCTATAGGTGGAACAACAATATGAAGTAACGAGTACACCCCCCGCCCCCGAGTTCGTGTCTCTAGCTGCATATGTATCAGAAGATGGCCTGGCTGGCCATCAGTGGAAAGAGAGTCCCATTGGTCATGCAGACTTTATATGCCTCAGTACAGGGGAATGCCAGGGGCAAGAGGTGGGAGTGGGTAGGTGGGGGTTGGGTGTGGAATGGTGTGGGGGACTTTTAGGATAGCATTGGAAATGTAAATGAAATAAATACCCAATAATAAAAAAACTAAATAAAAATAAAAAGCCAACCCAAAACTTGACATGGTTAAAGCTCTATATTAAAAGCCATAGTATTTCTTTTGAAAGAATGTCTATGTAGGAAATATTTAGTCCAAATATTTCCTTTTCTGAGGGTCAAATTAGGCATTGCAGATTAATATTTTTGTTGGAAAAATTCTCAGATGGTGGACAGAGATATACAATAGCTGTGCCATTCAGTGGGAATAGCTTTTAGAGCAATAACAGCCTAACAGTAAAATCTATTGATAGGCATGAAGTCCTCTCTGCTTGTGTCCACTGATTCAATGAGAGGGAAGCACTTTTTTTGTTGTTATTTTATTTATTTACATTTCCAATGTTGCCCCCCTTATCCTTTTCCACTCCATAAATTCCTCCTCCCATCCTGTTTCTCTCTGCCTCTATGAAGGTGCACGCCCACCCATCCACTCCTCCATCACTGCACTTGAATACTCCTACACTGGGGCATCAAGACTCCACAGGACCAAAGGCCTCCCCTCCCACTGATGCCTGATAAGGCCATCCTCTGCTACATATTCAGTTGGAGCCATGGGTCACTCCATGTGTACTATTTAATTGGTGGTTTAAATCAGTTAAATTAAATTAAATCGAGTCCCTGGGAGCTCGGGGAGGGACGGGGCATAGTTAGTTCATATTGTTGTTCTTCCTATGGGGTTGCAAACCCCTTCAGTTCCTTCAGTTCTTCCCCTAACTCTTCTATTGGGGTCCCTGTGCTTAGTCTGATGGTTGGTTGTGTGCATCTGTATCTGTATTGGTTAGGCTCTGGCAGATCCTCTCAGGGAAGAGCTATGTCAGGCTCCTGCCAGCAAGCACTTCTTCACATCGGCAATAGTGTCTGTGCTTGGCATCTGGTCTGAAGATGGGATGGATCCCTAAGTGGGTCAGTCTCTGAATGGCCTTTCCTTCAGTGTCTGCTCCATTCTTGTTCCTGTATGTCCTTTAGACAAGTATAATTCTGGGTTAAAAATTTTGAGATGGTTAGATGGCCCCATCCCTCAAATTGGAGCATGCCTATCCATTAGCTATGATCTCTTTAGATTCTGTCTTCCCTTTGTTGCATATTTTGGCTAATGTCAAATAAGACTCACTGGGTCTTATTTTGTTCTTTTTTAAATTTTTAATATTTTTATTACGTATTTTACTCAATTACATTTCCAATGCTATCCCAAAAGTCCCCCATACCCTCCCCCCCCCCACTTCCCTACCAACCCATTCCCATTTTTTTGGCCCTGGCGTTCCCCTGTACTGAGGCATATAAAGTTTGTGTGTCCAATGGGCCTCTCTTTCCAGTGATGGCCGACTAGGCCATCTTTTGATACATATGCAGCTAGAGTCAAGAGCTCCGGGGTACTGGTTAGTTTATAATGTTGTTCCACCTATAGGGTTGCAGATCCCTTTAGCTCCTTGGGTACTTTCTCTAGCTCCTCCATTGGGAGTCCTGTGGTCCATCCAATAGCTGACTGTGAGCATCCACTTATGTGTTTGCTAGGCCCTGGCATAGTCTCACAAGAGACAGCTATATCTGGATCCTTTCAGCAAAATCTTGCTTTTTACTTATTCACTTTACATCTCCTCTCTGCCCCCCTTCTGGTCACCCCCTATCACAATTTTTCCCCTACTCTCCTTCTCACCTGAGCATGTACCCCTGGGTATCCCCACAATGCTCTGGCCCGTCAAATTTCTATGGGAGTAGGAGTATCTTCTCCCACAGAAGCCAGACAAGGCAGCCCAGCTAGAAGAACATAACTCACATATAGGTAACAGCTTTTGGGATAGTCCCCGCTCCAGTTGTTCAAGACTCACATGAAGACCAACTACACATTGGCTTCATATGTCCAGGGAGGCCTAGGTCCAGCCCGTGTATGTTCTTTGATTGGTGGTTCTGACTCTGAGAGCCCCAAGGTTCCAGGTTAATTGTCTTTGTTCATCTTCCTGTGTAGAAGAAACTGCTTCTAATGTGATGGTGAACAATTGTGAGGTTCTCGCTTATAATGTTTTAATCATATCTCCATGATTGAATGAATCTGTTCCCTTTAGAAAATATGAAGTATTGTAACAAAGATAACTAAGGAAAATGAAATGAGGATGGAAAAGAGCAAAGGAGATTGGGAAAAAAAAAAAAAACATGAATCCAAGAATGATGTGGGGAATGCTGAAACAGGTCACATGGGGTAATAGTCGCATATACTCTGAGTGGACATACTAAAGAGTGGTCTTTAGTTTCATGCAGCAATATCACACCAAAGGATTATTGAGATGGAGTAGAAGGAATTGAAGTTCAAGGAACAGTAGATCAAAACTTCATTTGAGGAATTAGATGTTTCTGTTACGTTACTTAAATATTTTAATCCACTTTCCAACTTCCTAAAGGTGAGTAATAACAGCAACTCCATCTCACAAGGATACTATCAATATCTAATGACAGTACCTCTAATTCACATGGATACTGTGAATATCCAATAACAGCAACTCTAGCTCACATGGATACTATCAATATCCAATGACAATGACTCCATTTCATACGTATCAAATGACAATGACTGAATTGCATACAGATTGCATAAACAATCCATGAAATAAAATAAGATAATTTTTATTTAATAGCAACCAATTTCACAAAAGAAAGCTGTTTAAAATTATAATTAAGGGATGGTTTTTAAAGAAAATGTTTTTTCTTCTGTTTTAGCAAAACATTTTGCAATTAAATGTCAGCCTTCATTAGAACAGACAATCTACATAGTTGGAGAAAAGCAGCCACATTTCAAACAAGGATTAGAATTCACAAAAAATATTGAAGAAATTAAAATTGCCATTCAGCAAATGGACACACGAACTGAATAAACTTCTCCCAAAAGGAAATCACAAATGGACTTAGGAAGGTAGTCAGTAAACCTAAATATGACCCCCTGAACACACAATTTTGCAAGCTATATGCTTGCAATTCCTGTGTGGGTAAAGTAGAAACAGGCAGATCCTCCAGGCCTGCTATCCAGCCTATTTGGTTTACTGGGTTATAGGCAGGCCAGTAGAAAAAACTCTGTCTCAAGAGAACAAAACATAGATGGTGCTCGAGGAACATCCAAGGTTGTCTTCTGGCTTCCTACCACATGTCCACACAGATACATATGCAACTGAGTTAATGTCTATAAGCATACATTTTAAAAATTATAGTGAACAGCATTGGGGATGTAAATAAATAATTAAACAAATTTAATTGATAAAAAATTAAGTCTAATTTGAAGTTGAAATATGTTAAGAGAGACATATTCATAAATTTTCTTATGAACTTTAGGAATAAAAATATGTCAAAATTTGGTCAATGGAATAGTTTATCTTTTTCCCATACATCTCTTTCTTTTTTCTTCCATTTGTCTCTAAATCCTCCTATTGATTTTCTCTAGAATGCACTCTGATCCAGTAAATAAGTAACTGAAGTTTTAGAAAACACCCTACCACCCTTCAAAGAAAAGATTTTTGGCTCCTAAAAGTCCTTTGGCAGACACCTTCTTATTTGCAAGCAACTTCACAGAGATATTTAATATGAATGGTTGGTTACAGTTTCATATGACAGAAAACTTGTTCAGACTAGACCTTTAGGCTTTCCAGTAGGTTCCCATTCCTTCAGCCCCTCATTCAGGCAAGAGTTCCCTTGTCCACATTCCTTCTTCACAATGCAGCTAATCTCTGAGGACATAGAGTGACATTTTACCAATCTCAATAACACCAGGTAAGTGCCTCCTGTTGATAGTAGCACTGTGTTTTAATGAACAAATAAATGGCTTATCTACCCTTCTTGGCGAAAAACCCCAGCTATTGAAGCGAAGCACTAGCTCTCCCTGTTACTTGGACTAATTGACTCTTTGGATGAAGTTAAATCACATATATCCCCAGTGGGATGTATGTTTGCCAGTAATCAATAGCTCAACAAGATCCACATGGCAGGTAATTAAGTAGAAAGTAATTAATACCCATCAAAGGTTTTATTAGCAGTTTGCCATTCCTTCACTCAAATTCCACTGTACTGTAAATAAGGGACAAAGAAGTAAGAGGTGAAGGCAGGTGGAAACTGGCTGGGTTTTATAGAAAACCAGATCATTATTTTTCTCCTGAGTTAATCTCAATTCAGAGAGCAATAATAGATGCTCTTCAAGTTATCCTCTGTTTTTTTTTTTCTGTTTCATTTTTGCAAGTATTTGATTAAAATTATAAACTTAAGAAGTATACCATTAGGGAAAAACTATTTCATTCTGATATTTCAAAGAAAAGGAAAAGCTGAGATATCTTTGAAATGTATGTGTTTTGACAGTGAATAGTGGTCACCAGCTGACTAGACTGAAAGATGTTTAGGGAGTCAGAATAGCACACATCTGGGCGTGCCTGGGAGGGCATTTCCAGAGAGAATCAGCATAGAGTTGAGCAACTAAGGAGGAAAGACCTGCCCTACAGGTAGATGGCAGGATCCAGGAGATCAGGAGCCCTTGGATACCCCATAGAACAAAAAAGGAGAAGAAAATCATTTGTGGTGATGCAGGCCTGTAACCCCAGAACATGGGAATCTGAAACAGGAGAAACACTCTCAAAGCAAATAAAACAATATGAAGTTCATGTGTTGCCAATATACAATCTCAGCTTTCTCTAGCTGTGTTTCTTGTTGAACTTCTTGAATATTAGATTTTCAACTCTTTAGACAGAAGGAGTACTTGGACCTCTGACTTTTCACAGAGCTTCCAAGCCCTTAATCTTAGATTGGGTCCTGGTCGCTGGGTTTATTTTGAGGCTTTTGGCTGATAGGATTGGGCAGCTCCTAGTTTCTCAGGTTCACCACCCTACCTTTGAATAGTGTGTTCCTATCCAGCCTCTAACAGTTTTAATCGAATCCAATAATCTCCTCTAATAATTATACAACAGAGTATCCTAAAACATGTTGAAAAAAAAACTGAGCACTAAGTATTTCTCTAGTCATTCTATTAAAGGAGAAGCTGAATAGTGGTCTCCCTAAGAGGATCTAGGTGACTTTTAATATATCTTTAGTGCTACCTTGGCCTCCTTATTTTATTTTCATTAGTTGAATATATCATAACTGCTTAATGTGAGTGTGCTTTGAGTGTGTTTGTTGTGTTTTGGAATTGTTTGCAGTGTCCCTCATGAATGAGTGGCCTATTCCAGTGGCCTAAATAATAAAATGATGTCCTCCTTAATTCTCTTCAATAACATATGTATATGCACTCACGGCTTTCTTTGTGTTCCAAAAAATCATTTCAAATCTTATTTATCTACTTTAACTACCCTTGGAGTTCCTCCCAATAATTAGATTTCATTCTTAATATTTCCCATTAATTAATTTATTATTCACTTTACATTTTTAATCACAGTTCCACTCTCTTTCCAGTCCCTCTCTTCCCTTCATCTCTGGGAATGGTGGGTCCACTCTGAAATACAACCCAACCTCATACCTCAAGTTGTTGCTGGAGTCAGTACACCCTCTACCCGTGAGACCAGTCAAGACTGTCCAGTTATGGGGACAAGATCCACAAACAGGTAACAGAGTCAGGGTGAAACCCTGATTCCAAAAGTTGGGACATGAAGACCAAGCTGCACGTCTGCTACATGTGTTCAGGGAGCCTAGGTCCATCCCCTGTATATCCTCTGGTTGGCTTTTGAGTCTCTGGGAACCTCTAAGAGTCCTGTTTCATTGAATATTTGATCTTCCTGTGGAGTAACTATCCCCTCTGAGTTTCTCAATCCTTCCCCCAACTCTTCCACAAGACCTCCCAAGCTTTGCCTAATCTTTGGCTGTAGGTCTCTACATCAGTTTTGGTTAGCTACTAGGTGGAGCCCCTCAGAGGACAGTTATGTTAGGCTCTTCTCTTCAAGCCTATCAGAGTATCACTAATAGTGTCACTGATTAGTTCTTGCCCATGGAATGAATTTCAAGTTGGGACAGATATTGGTGGGTCATTCCCTCAGTCTCTATGAAATTTCTGTTCCTGCATTTCTTGGAGGCAAGATAAATTTTGGGTTGATGGTTTGGTGGGTGTGTTGGGGTCCATATTCCTCCATTACTAGTCTTTCCTGACCATAGAAGATGACCACTTTGAAGTTCTAGCCAAAGCAATAAGACAACTAAAGGAGATTAGGTGTATATGAATTGGAAAAGAAGTCAAAATATCACCATTCTCAATGATATGATATGCCAGTATATATAAGTGATACCAAAAATTCTACCAAAGAACTTCTACAGCTGATAAACACCTTCAACAACAATATTAACTCAAAAAAAAATCATTAGCTCTCCTTCATGAAAATGATACAGGAGCTGAGCAAGAAACCAGGGATATATCACCCTTAACAATAGCCACAAATAATACAAAATATCTTGGTGTAGCTCTAACTAAGCAAGTTAAAGACCTATATGACACAAACTTCAAGTATATGAAGAAAGAAACTGAGAAAGATATCAGAACATGGAAATATCTCCCATGCTCATAAATCAGTAAGATTCACATCATAAAAATGGCCATCTTGTCAAAAGCAATCTATGGGTTCAATGCAATTTCTTTCAAAATTCCAACAATTATTTACAGACCTTGAGGGAAAAGTTCTCAACCATCATACTGAGAAACAATACACCCAGCATATCTAAAACAATCCTGCACAATAAAAGAACTTCTGGAGGTACCACCATCTCTGACCCCAAGCTGTCCTACAGAGTGATAATAATAAAAACTGCATGGTATTGGTATAGAATGAGACAGGTTGATCAATATAATTGAAAGGAAGACTCTGAAATAAACCCATATACCCTTGGACACTTATTTTTTGAAAAAGAAGCCAAAACCACACAATGGAAGAAGGAAAGCAGCAAGAACAAACGGTACTGGTCTAATTAGATATCTGCATGTAGAAAAAGGCAAATACATCCATATTTACCACTCAAGTCCAAGTGGATCAAAAGCTTTGATATAAAACCAGATACACTACATCTAACAGAAGAGAAAGAGGAGAGTAACTTTGAGCACATTGGTACAAGAATCAAGCTCCTAAACAGAACAATAATAGCTCAGAATCCAAGATTAACTATTGATAAGTGGGACCTTGTGCAACTCAAAAGCTTCTGTAAGGCAAAGGACACTGTCAATAGGACAAAATGACAGCAGACAAATTTGGAAAAGATCTTCATTATTAAGTTTTAAAGCTATATGAAATGTAATGTTTCCTGTGAATCCTAATATATTTCCCTTTCAGTGTGTATTCACTTTGCTTTCAATATTTGCTACTGTAGAATATGGTTTTGAATGTCTTAGAAAGAATACCATATCATTTTAAACTTTTATTTCTTAAGCACATAAATATTTTTTAGGTGTTCTCTCCCTGTCTAAAAAAAAATGTAATACTTTATGTTCTGATTGGAGTCCCCTCATGCTATCCCCAATAACCAAATGGGTTTACTTAATCTGTTTCACATCCATATTCAAATTTTACTCTCTCATTTTCTGGTTTAAAATATCTTTTTGTACATAGGGCGTTCTTAGTTGGGAAGAGAAAAGCCTTAAATGTCTTTACTCTTGTTCCAGGAACTTTCTAAGAGACACCAACTCTTAATTAGAATGTGCCAAATGTAAATTTACACATAAAACATTTTACCTTAAAACACCATACTCTACCCTGCAATCCACAAATTTTGTTCTATGGTTTTGTCCTAATCCTAATCAAAACTCTACATTAAGAGTTAGATTTCAAATACTTACCTGTTCGTGATAGCCATCTCTTTTCTGAAAACTGAGCAGACTCTAAAATGGGGTTGTACACCCTTGCTGCAGTAGTCTGCAAGACAAAGTCCTCAAGAAAAACTCCAAATCTCAATCTGTGGGAAGTTAACGAGAATCACATTTAGATAAAGAAGGTAGGTGGTGATTCTGTTTTAAGGAGAATATGACTCACTACATGAGCTGCTGTGTGATGTGAGTAGATAGAAAGGTCCTGAAACATTGTATTTTGACATTAATATGTTTCCAAAAATCTTAATAATATTAGGAGATAAATATGGCTTTAAAGTGCAAAACATAACAGATAGCTCTTCCTCTCAGTTATATTAATGAGTACATATACATAGAAAATGACACAGAGACATACAGAGAAAGCTGACATGATTTTAATATCACATATTTACACACACAAGATTCTCAGGTACAGTCCCTATTCTGTCTGCAGGGGGAGCCTGAATAAGGGATTATGTTATAATTGAAATACAAAAGTAATATCATGAAAAATAGAAAGAATGTAAACAGGGAACCTCGGGAGGAGGTAGGGAATGTACCAGAAACCTGGGAGTTCAGAGACTCTCAGGACTCAAAGGGAGGGACCTTAGATGAAATGTTTTACAGTGGAAAGAGGGAACTTGTAGAGCCCACCTCCAGCAGAAAGACAAAATATCAAGTGAGGGAATGGGGTTGCTATCCCACAGTCAAAATTCTGGCCCATAATTGTTCCTGCCTGAAAGAACTGCGAGATGGAAATGGAGAAAAGCCTGAAGAAAAGAAGGTCCAGCAATAGGCGCAAAGTGGGATCCAGTTCAAGAGGAAGCCCCAAGGCCTGACACTATTACTGGGACTATGGAACACTCACAAAAAGGGACCTATCATGACTACACTCTGGAAGACCCAACAAGCAACTGAAAAAGTCAAATGCAGATATTTGCACCCAACCAATGGACAGAGGCTGCTGACCCCTGTGGTTGAATTAGGGGAAAGCTGGAAGAAGCTGAGGATGAGGGAGACCCTGTAGGAGGACCAGCAGTCTCAATTAACCCGGACCCCTGAGATCTCTCAGACCCTGGATCACCAACCAGGCAGCATACGTCAGCAGATATGAGGCCCCCAACAGAGGACTGCCAGTTCAGTCAGAGATGATGCACCTAACCCTCAAGAGACTGAAGGCCCCAGGGAGTTTAAAGGTCTGGTGGGGTAGGAATTGGGGTGAGAGGACATCCTCATGAAGACAGAGGGTGGCGAGGAGGTATGGGATGTGGAACAGTCAGACAGTGGACTAGGGAGGGGAATAAAATCTGGAGTGTAAACTAAAAAGAAAAATAAACAGTAATAATAATAAAATAATATTTACTTCTCTTACAATATTTCTCACTCATTTCTCATCTCCAGATATCTAGGAAGAATCTTTAATTTTCATAGGCAAGGGCTGTGAGCAAGCTAAAGACGAAGTTTTGTTGGATCTGCATCCAATTTTGTTCTTAGCAGAGGAACTGACGCAATTTGAAAAAGGAGTAGAAATTTGAAAAAGGATTTTAAATCACAGTGAGAGGAAGTTCAGTTGAAACTCAGGTTTCAAGAACATATACAAGCAGAATCCAAGCAGCAAACATTTCAAGTTAAAGATGTGAGCTTCTATTGATATGCCTTTTAGAACTAAAGGAGCAGCTTGGCCAGAAGGGATGTCACATACCATGATGAAATGACTATGATTCAAGTGGATTGATTCACATATCATAGTCATGTCTAGTTCAGTGACTACTTTTTAACACAACAATTACTCTACATCTAGGCTTAACTAATTTCTTAAATGTTTCAGAAAAATCTATCATTGGCCCTATTTTTCAAATAAGAAAATGTAGGTTTGACAGGTGCTCCTAGTTTCCTTGTGCTCATAGATCGAGTGTGTTACAGACTTTAGATCCAAATTGAACCCTTAAGCTACTAAGTCTGGCTCTAAAAAGAAGTGAATACCATAAGAAATAGTTCCACAAGCAACTAATCTAAGGTTGGAATATAAATACAGTCAGTGCACATGTGCCAACATCAGAATTTGGAAAGATAAAAAGGATACCTGCTGCCCTCACTTGCTAATTGTGAGCAATTACAGTACAAAGAGTGGACTCCGCTGGGTGACTAGTCCTCCACGCTGCATGGCATTAGTGGGGGCTGTGATTCCTAATATACCTCAGCACAGGTGCCATGCAGTAATTGCACCGCCAGCAGCTCTATAATGAGCACTTACGTTTCTCCCCCCAATCAATACAAATGCCTATCAATGCAAAAAAAAAAAAAAAAAAAAAACAAACAGCTATGTAGCTTTACAATCTACAGAGTAAAATATAATCCCAAGCTGACAAGAGTGCCTGGGATATATTTAAGCATGTGGCTTATTTTCAAAATGCATTACTGGTGTTACTTAACATGCATAGAGGGTGGCCTGCATGTGGGGATAATTAGAGTATTGGACACCTCAAATGGAACACATAGGTGCCCTGCTGTACTGATAATGAAAGGTGCTATCAGAAGTAAATCACAGCCAATTAAGACATAAAAAGAGACATTATTAATCCTTAATTCTGACTGTGTTGAGAATCTCTGTTTGCTTTCCTGTATTGCTGATAATATTATTGCCTTGGCCTTACTTCAAAATTAATACTCTCCATTATATGATACTATCTTTAACATTACCTGGTGGAAATGTGCAGTTGTATGAGTGTGTGTGTGTGTGTGTGTGTGTGTGTGTTTGTGTGTAGTATGCAAGCACATACACATGTGCATACATTCATGCATACATGTATGTAGCCATAGTCTTTGTAATTTGTGTCTTTATGTTAATAGATCACTTAGTTTTCACTTGGATCACAGTGACTTTTTAAAATTTAAAGCCTCATCAAAGAAACAAGAAAAAAAAATTCACTACACTGAAAACCTTTAAGACCAACCTAATTCTGATTTCCAAGAACTATGTAGATTCCTGTGAATTGGGTCTTTCCTTGGTAGATAGATAGATAGATAGATAGATAGATGATAGATAGATAGATAGATAGATAGATGGATGTAGTTCTATAGTTTATGTTTTAACTAAATATTTACCCATAGTTAATATATATTTAAGACTATGCCTAAGTTTAACATACATTGATTACAATCACCACAACATTTCTCATTAACAAGACTCTGCAGTAGTGATAAAGTAGTATGGCAGCCTGGCCACTGTCCCTCTCCTCTGACACTATTCTGAAACCTTCATTCAGCCTCCAACATCGCCTTGCTAGATACAGGACTCCAGATCTAGGACCTTTTTGACAACTTCTAGGGAAGGCAGCCTTTTAAATTCCAGTAAACTCTTGTTAATTCTAGGAATGTCTTTCTTCTTATCATGTAGCTTGTCTTTGTGTGTTGGGAGCCGCCCTCACATTTGCCATTATAAGATGGCGCTGACAGCTGTGTTCTAAGTGGTAAACATAATCTGCACACGTGCAGGGGCAGTTTTCCCGCCATGTGTTCTACCTTTCCCGTGATGACAACTGGGCCGATGGGCTGCAGCCAATCAGGGAGTAATACGTCCTAGGCGGAGGATAATTCTCCTTAAAAGGGACGGGGTTTTGCCATTCTTTCTCTTGCTTTCTTGTTCTTGTTCTTTTTCTTGCTTTCTTGCTCTCTTGCTCTCTGGCTCCTGAAGATGTAAGCAATAAAGCTTTGCCGCAGAAGATTCCAGTTTGTTGCGTTCTTCCTGGCCGGTCGCGAGAACGTGTGTAAGATTTGTGGTCTTATGGACATTGATATTTGATCAACCCATTGGTTGGTTTGTTTACTTTTATTTTGGTGTAGAAAAAGCACATAAAGAACTTTAGAGACAACAAAAGTCTTCTTGATTAGAATCCACAACAAAAATGGATTTGTCATTATGGTTTACCATGACACTTTTTTTGGGGGGCCAGGCAGCAGGGCCTTAGTATACTGCACAATGTAACATGAGGGACAGATTGTGAAAATATAAAGAACACAGAATGCATTCAGTTCAAGAATACATAACACATTTAGTAGACAACAAGCTTTTTTTTTTTTAACAGAAAATAATTCCTTGACCATGGGGAATCATGAGACATACAAATCCAGAGAGAGCAGCGTCCTCAAGGAGCCTATAACACATGCTCTAAAAGAAAAGAGAGAAATGTTTTCCCAGTAATAATTTTACCTCAACTGTTAAATTTTTCACTGTTAAGGTGACAAACACAGAAAATCTGAACAACCTGTTGTTTATCTTTACTGAGTTATCCTGCCTATCTAGTAACCTGATATTTACTTTTGCTCTCTGACCAAAAATAAAGTGCTATGTATAGATTGGCAGCTGATCCTGAAAAAAACGTTAGTTTTGTGTGGCCTTAAAAGACCACATTGAGCTTGTGTCTCTTGGAGGAGAGTGTCAAATAGTCTTCTATTTGGCTTTGGTATTTACTCTTTAAACACTCATCACCAACAAAATAACGTGAGTGTAGGGGGAGACAAAATAACTCTGAAGGAATGCCTACACTTTTATGGAGCTGAAAACATTGTTCAGGGCCCGATAAATAAGGTGAATGGTAAACTGGAGAATGTATTGCTTCCCTTAACACCTTAGCAAAAGTTCTTATTCATTTTAAATACATCCATTTTAAATACATGTTTATTCTTTTGAGCCTCTATGGCTTACTTATATAGCTTTCTTATACAACCCAGGATCCCCCTCTCCAGGGCCCTCGGTGTCAGCTGAGCCTTAAAATATCAATTCTTAATCAAGAATGTACCCCCAAAGAAATGTCCAGAAGCAATATAGTAGATTTAATTGGTGAATGAAAAGCCCCCTCTTCTGAGGTGTATGAGTGAACTTCATAAAAACTAATGAGCGTATTCTAACATTTCCGCCACTATTGCAGAAGTGAGCCTATATTGCCAAGTCAATCATTATTACAGCTTACGTGGTTCAAGGTGGGTGAGGCTGTTGATTCCCCTTCTGTCCTAGCAACATCACAGAAGCTTACAGCATTATCAAAGCCTACACGGATGTACTGGCTAGTTTTGTGTCAACTTGACACAGCTGGAGTTATCATAGAGAAAGGAGCTTCAGTTGAGGAAATGCCTCCATGAGATACAACTGTAAGGCATTTTCTCAATTAGTGATCAAGGGGGAAAGGCCCCTTGTGGGTGGGACCATCTCTGGGCTGGTAGTCTTGGGTTCTATAAGAAAGCAGGCTGAGCAAGCCAGGTGAGGCAAGCCAGTAAAGAACATCCCTCCATGGCCTCTGCATCCGCTCCTGCTTCCTGACCTGCTTGAGTTCCAGTCCTGGCTTCCTTGGTGATGAACAGCAGTATGGAAGTGTAAGTCGAATAAACCCTTTCCTCCCCAACTTGTTTCTTGGTCCTGAGGTTTGTGCAGGAATAGAAACCCTGACTAAGACAAATTGGTACCAGCAGAGTGGGGTATTCCTGTGACAACCTGACCATGTTTTGGGGAGGTCTGTGGAAGGACTTTGGAATTTTGGGCTTGAAGATCCATTCGTTGTTAAGAGCTCTGTCAGATGTTTTGTAGGAGCTTGGAAGATAATGTTGAGAACAGTGCAGAAGATGGAGGCCTGGCTTGTGAAATTTCAGAGGGAAAATTAAAGACTCTTTTCAGGGCCATTCCTGTTTTGATTGTGAAGATTCTGTAGTTCTGGTTAGCTGGGGCTGAAGAATCAGCTGTGATTAACAAGATACCAGAACTACTAAAGCAAAAACTTTGCATTACTGGGACTATTGATGCTGGTTAGCTGGAGCTAAGAAATTAGCGGTGATTAAGAAGAGACCAGCATCATTGAGGTGACATTTTCTGGGAAGTGTTTTCTGAGAGCACAGTGGCTGTGTTCCAGATATAGCCAAAGTTGTACATTGTGCTGTGGCTGGACTTGGTAATGTGTAAGGGTCACCCAGGTGGTACTGGTTTTGAAGGCATGAAGGAGTTGAGCAGAGCAGCTGAGGCTTGGCACTGTGAGAGGCCATGGAAGGCCATTGGTGAAAGTGCAGCCTCAGTTGCAATTGATGGCCCAGGACTGAAGGGGTCATGCAGTGTTTTGGAGATGCCAGTACCATGAGATGACCACCAAGAGCAGCAGCAGCAGTGGAGTACAGGCATCTGGAGCCTAGAGGATGACGCGTGTGCTACAAAGGGCATGGCTGGAGAAGTGACCCAAGCCCTTGGAGGAGCCCAGAAGATCGTGAGTTGGATCCCAGACATTGGACGGTTGGAGATTGACTTTTGCTTTTGATTGTGACTGTGCCCTGATATTTTCCCTCTTGAAGGAAGAAACTGTTTTAGTGGAGCCCACAGTTAAGAGACTTTTAATTGTAAAAAGTCTTTGGATTTTAAGAGAGATGGATATTTTAAAGAGATTGAAATTTTAAGAATATGTAAAGACTGTGGGACTTTTAAAGTTATTTAGATCTTGGGGATGAATAAGATTGTAAGGGTTGAGGCTTACTAGTGATGTTTTTGTGTGTCAAGTTGACAAGGGGTCAATTGTACTGGCTAGTTTTGTGTCAACTTGACACAGCTGGAGTTATCATAGAGAAAGGAGCTTCAGTTGAGGAAATGCCTCCATGAGATACAACTGTAAGGCATTTTCTCAATTAGTGATCAAGGGGGAAAGGCCCCTTGTGGGTGGGACCATCTCTGGGCTGGTAGTCTTGGGTTCTATAAGAAAGCAGGCTGAGCAAGCCAGGTGAGGCAAGCCAGTAAAGAACATCCCTCCATGGCCTCTGCATCCGCTCCTGCTTCCTGACCTGCTTGAGTTCCAGTCCTGGCTTCCTTGGTGATGAACAGCAGTATGGAAGTGTAAGTCGAATAAACCCTTTCCTCCCCAACTTGTTTCTTGGTCCTGAGGTTTGTGCAGGAATAGAAACCCTGACTAAGACAACGGAGAACTGAGGCTTTCAGCCAGTGCCATCCTGATTTCTTTGTGTATGTGAGTCAAATACATAGTATTTTCAGCTGTGAAGTCTTAGGCTGGGATATTTCATGGTAACCAAGAGTCATGGCAATAGACTGCAATATTTGAGATGGGATAGAAATGGATAGGAACTCACTAACTAAAAAGCTCAAAAAAAGTAACTCATTACTGGTACTAAACTCTTATTTGAAAATATACATTGTTTAGTACAGGCATTGGCAAAACATTAAAGGCAATTCCCTTTAAACTACTTATGTGTAGAAATATATATCTTTTTATACATTTATGAATCTCCTACAGTGGCATATTTCCTTGTAGAATTTTCAGAGGTCTTTATTGTCAGTAATCACTTCCCATATTCATCACTCTACCTTGTCTTCCATTGTCCCACCTCAGTTAACCTTTTATGATCTGCAATCCCCGTTTCCCCCTTCATACCAACTGCATTCTATGCCCTTTCCCTTGAGTTCATCTCCTGGTGGCCTCTTACTAGTTTTCTGACTTCCATAGGCACTCCAATCTAAAGATATATCTGTGCTCAAAGATATAATTCATATATTAGAGAATATTTGGCATTTGTTTTTTTTTTTTTTTTTTTTTGATTTGGGTTACCTCACTTGGAATGATTATCTCATACAGCCATCTGATTTCTTGGTAGCTTTCATGTCAACTTGAAACTGGCTCAGGTCATCTGGGAAGAAGAACCCTCAACTGAGAAAATGCCCTCATCAGAGTGCCTAAAAGCAAGTCTGTATGCTAGTCCTTGATTAATGATTGATGATTGATAGGAGTTTTGCTTGTGGAATTTTTGTAATAAAAATATTATTTAATCTTTCAGGGTTTCACTTTTGACTTGCACAGAGAAAAACATCTTTTCAGTAACAACATGAAAAGAAAAAGTTAGTAAGTATCTACTGTAGATTATCATTTTCTTTAATTATATTTGGCATTAAATACCCCTTTTCAGGGATACACCACTTGTAATAACCTCTACAAATTTTATTACAGGACAGATTAAGTGTTCCTAACATACTAGGAAAATTTGAAAGTTTTTAAAAGACTTTAAAGAAATACGTACATCCTTTTATGTGCTGATATATGTACAAAAGCCATTTGGCAATAAGAAGAAAAAAGATGGAGGGTAGAGAATAAAAAAGGAACATATTTTTTCTTTGAATGAAAATGGGAATAAAAAAGGCAATGAAAAAAAGAGACAATGTGGTGGATTAAATCAGAATGGTCCTCATAATCTAATCTATTTGAATGGTTAGTCATCTGGGAGTAGCAATATTTGAGAAGAATTAGGAGGTGTGACCTTGGAGGAAGTGTATCACTAGGATTGACCTTTGAGGTTTCAAAAGCCCAAGCTGCCTGTTCTACCGGGACAGACTGATAGCTAGTCTGTTCCCCCTAAAGACAGCTGGGCAATGACCATCACTGACCTCAAGCTTTACTACAGAGCAATAGTGATAAAAACTGCATGGTATTGGTACAGAGACAGACACATTGATTGATGGAATAGAATGGAAGACTCAGAAATAAAACCACACATTTACTGACACTTGATCTTTGACAAAGAAGCCAAAAATATACAATGGAAAAAAGAAAGCATCTTCAATAAATGGTGCTGGTCTAAATGGCTGTCTGTATGTAGAAAAATGAAAATAGACCAATTTTATCACCTTGCACAAAGCCCAAGTCCGTGTGGATCAAGGCTTCAACATAAATCCTGATACACTAAATCTAATAGAAGAGAAAGTGGAAAAGAGCCTTGAATTCATTGGCACGGGAAGAAATTTTCTAAACAGAACACCAATGGCTCATGCTCTGAAATCAAGAATTGATAAATGGGACATCATGAAACTGGAAAGCTTTTTAAGGGAAAGGATGTAGTACATAAGACAAATCAGCAACCTATGAATTGGGGAAAAAAATCTTCACCAACCCCACATCCAATAGATATCCCATATTCAAAATATATAAGGAACTCAAGAAGCTAACCACCAAAAACAAAACAAAACAAAACAAAACAAAACAAAACAAAACAAAACAAAACAAAACAAAAAGAACAACAACAACCTGATCAAAAAATGGGGTATAGAACTAAACCGAGAATTCACAACTGAGGAATCTCAGATGGTTGAGAATCCCCTAAATAAAACATCAAAGTCCTTAGTGATCAGAGAAATGCAAATCAAAACGACCCTGAGATTCCACCTTTTACCAATCAGAATGTCTAAGATCAAAACCTCAGGTGACAGTACATGTTGGTGAAGATGTGGAGAAAAAGGAAAACTCCTCCATTGCTGGTGGGATTGCAAACTGGAACAAGCACTCTGGAAATCACTCTGGAGGTTCCTCAGACAATTAGAAAGATGTCTGCCTAAAGACTCAGCAATAACACTCTTGGGAATATACCCAAAAGATGTCCCACCTTGCCACAGGGGCACATGTTCCACTATGTTCATAGCGGCCTTGTTTGTGATAGCCTAAGCTGGAAACAACCAAGATGTCCCATGACAGAAGAATGGATACAGAAAATGTGGTTCATTTACACAATGGAATATTACTCAGCTAAGAACAAGAACATCCTGAGTTTTACAGCATACCAGGAATACAATCCAGAGAACTCAAAAAGTTCAACACTGAAGGGCCCAAGTGAGGACACCTCAGTCCCACTTGGGAGGGGTAAAAAAGCAATCACAAGGCAGGAGGGAAAAATAGACCTGGGAGGGATGGGAAGGAGAGAGGGGAACATGATCTAGTGTTGGATGGGGAGAAAGGGACTAAAGCTCTGAGGGCCAGCAGAGAGAATGGAAATAGGCAACCTCAGGAGGTAAGAGGTTGGAGAGACCCTACAGAATGTACCAGAGATTTGGGAGGTAAGAGGGTAAGAGACTCCCGGAACCAATTTGGGGGGGGGGGACCTTAGCCAAGATGCCCTATAGTGGGAAAAGGAAACTTGTAGGGCCCACTGCCATCAGAAAGATAGGGCATCAATTGAGGGATAAGGTTGCTATCTCACAGTCAGTTCTCTGGCACATAACTGTTCCTGTCTGAAAGAACTGCAGGGATGGAAATGGAGAGAAGCCTGAAGAAAAGAAAGTCCAGTGACATGTCCAAAGTGGGATCCAGCTCATGGAGAGGTCCCAAGGCCTGACACTATTACTGACACTATGTATGGACTGCTCACACAAAGGGAGGGATCATGACTGCTCCCTCAAAACTCAACAATCAGCTAAAAGAATCAGATGCTGATATTTGCACCCAGCCAATGGACAGAAGCTGCTGACGCTTGTGGCTGAATTAGGGAAAGGCTGGAAGAAGCTGAGGAGGAAGGCTACCCTATAGGAGGACCAGCAGTCTCAATTAACCTGGACCCCTGAGATCTCTCAGACACTGAACCACCAACCAGGCAGTATACACCAGCTAATAAGAGGCTCCCAACACATACAGCAGAGGACTGCAGCGTTTGGGTTCAGTCAGAGAAAATGCACCTAACCCTCAAGATACTGGAGGCCCCAGGGAGTTTAGAGGTCTTGTGGGGTGGAGAGTGGAGACATCCTTGTGGAATAGAGAAGGGTGAGGAGTTATGGGATATGGAACAGTCAGAAGGTGGACCTTGATGGGGATAAAATTTGGAGTATAAAAATATATATAAAAGATTAAACAAACAAACGAACAAACAAACTGAAAACAAGAAAAACAAAATCCCAACCTGTCTGGACCCAGTATTTTCCTGTTGCTTGGAGATACAGATGCAGTACTCTCAGCTATTTCTCCTGCACCATGCTTTCCTGTGTGCCACCATGCTCCTTGCATTGATAATAGTGGACTATACTAAACTGTAAGCCAGCTTCAATTAAATGGGGTTTTTTTTTGTAAGGTGGTTGTTGTGATGTCTCTTCACAGCCACAGAACACTGACCAAGACAGAGGAAAAGTGGGGTTCTTTGAAGACAGGAATTGAAAATATGCTTAAGTCAATAAAGAGGAAAGGGAAACAGGAACTCAATGTCTTCCATAAGCATGGAAAAAAAGTCAGTGCAGGAGACATGCAGTCCTGATGACCAACACTGGACTACTTCCCTGTCCAGCCTTCCCATTATCCCTGATCCATCCTAATTCTAAAGGCAGCCTGAGAACATGGATATTCTTTCCCCATATTTAACATTTTTATACATTTAATAGTTAATTATGAGATGTAAGATCCAGCAAATTAAGTAGTCAGTATACAAATTAAGTAGTCAGTATAATGACTATCTGAGGACAAAAAAATGATAGTATGTACAGCTTTCTTTATTCATGCCATACAACAATCCTCACAATGTTAGAGAATGTCTACAGGTTATATTTCTGCTACTACCTGTATGTTTGGTTTGGACACATTTTTGAGTCTCTGTTTTCACTCATCTGATCCAATCAATTTTTTGTTTGAAATCCCAGTTTCTCAGATGCTGTGGCTCCCCGGGTACAAGTTGAAGTGAGAAAGAGAACGGAAAATGTTCCCTATGAATCCTTACATGCCTACGTTATATCTGTATTTCACTATGATTTCAACTGCAGAACAGTTGCCGGTTTTTCAAAACGTTGGATATTAACAGGTCACCCGTCTGTGTCCTATGGCCAGAGGACAGACTTAAAATAATGCCCGTGTCTCTGTGTCAGTCATATACCTTTAGCCTGCCTCTCCCTTGCATCAAGAGACTATCCTCTGCATTTTGTAGATATCATCAGAAAGTAAAGATCTTTGTTTGTACCTGTGCCAATAGGGGAGGACTTCCAATCTCTAGGAGCACCATCCCTTCTGTGAGTCTTCCTTTGCTTCCTCCCTAATATGAGTTCGTGGTTATTTTCAAGGCTGCTCTTCTCTTTCACATCGCTGGTCCCTAATGCCACCAATCCTCACTGTTATAAGTTAATCCTCACTTCATAAGTTAACTGTGTGAAGAAAAAGTGGCATCACACTTTCACAGCCCCTGATATTTCTAGCAAGAACAGTGCTACCTTGACCCATTGTATAGACTCTTAGGTCCGCTGTGGTTAAAAAAAGGAAAGAATACTGACTGTTCTTCTAGCTCTTCTCTTCTCTTCCTGGATTCAGTCCCTGCTGTTTCTGCTTGCTTGCTTTCTCTGCACTTGATTCATAGATATCTTCCTGGTTTTTCACAGACTTATGACCTAGTTACCACATACATTATCCTCCACGTGGAAGGCAATAAAAACTTCTCCACAACCCTTTATTCCCAAGGGACTCAACATAATAATTTACCGATTTTGTAATAACCCTAAACCTATGTAAGTCCAAAACATGTTTGAAAATCAATTACATACCAGGAATCTATTCTGAGATTCACATTCCTTCAAAATTATATTCTATGACTTAAGAAGAAAAGAGAAGAGGAGCATCCTCTCGGGGATAGGGATAGGAGGAATAGTTTGAGGAACTGTGGAAAATGGGATGGGGTGCAACATTTTCATTGTAAATAAATAAATAAATAAATAAATAAATAAGTATATAAATAAAATAATAATAGAAGGAAGAGGAGGTGAAGAAGAGAATGAGACAGTGAAGTTGGAAAATAATGTGAGGCTATAGGTACTAAACACAAATAAGTTTATATTATATGTATAATACATTCATAGCACACATGCACACATGCGTACACACACACACACACACACACACACACATACATCTCTCCCTGTGTGTGTGTGTTTGTGTGTGTGCGTGCGTGCATGTGTGCTTAGATTGTTCTTTTTTCTTTTTCTTTTGGTTGTGTCCTCTGACCTCTTTTATGTTTATTGGATATTTTCTTTATTTTCATTTTAAATGTACTCCCTTTCAAAACCTACTTTAATAAGAGTCCTGAAATGTTTCAACCTTCCTTTCTAGCCTTTTATGAAATATATAATGCATATATGCATATGTACACTACACAGTTTGTGTTTTTATTTGGTAAAGGTCAAAAAACTGAACTATTGGGGCTGGAGAGATTTCTCAGTGGTTATGAGCACTGACTACTCTTCTAGAGGTCCTGAATTCAATTCCCAGCATCCACAAGTTGACTCACAACCATCTGTAATGGGATCTTATTTCCTTATCTACTTTTTATCAAGAGAGAGTACTCACATGCATTTAAAAAAACAAAAAACAAACAAACAAACAAACAAAAACCCTGAACTATGGATCTAGAGAAACAATCTGTACAGCTGCCTAGCCAATCAGTAAATTCCAAGTTCAGTGAGAGATCCTGTCTCAGGAAATAGACTAGAGAGCAAATGAAGAAATTTCCTGATTTTTGAATTATAAACATGATAAAAGAGCACACAATACCCCTGGACACTCACACACTAAACACACACTCAGAATATAAAGTGTGAAATATGTTTATATAGAAGAAATAAAGAATGTATTATTACCATAAATGTCTAAAACAAAATATCTTCTTGTTTCCAATACAACCAATTTAAATTAGGCGTGTTATCAGCATTGTGTAGTATGAGCCAACAAAGCTTCTTATACAGTGCCTAAATCACAGGAAGGTTTTTTTTTTCTTTTCTTTTCTTTTTTATTTTTAAGAAATGAAACAAGGCAGTCTCTAGATGGTCCATCCTTTCATCTCAGCTCCAAACTTTGTCTCTGTAACTCCTTCCATGGGTGTTTTGTTCCCAATTCTAAGAAGGGGACAAAGTGTCCACACTTTGGTCTTCATTCTTCCCAAGCTTCATGTGTTTCGCAAATTGTATCTTATATCTTGGGTATTCTAAGTTTCTGGGCTAATATCCACTTATCAGTGAGTACATATCATGTGAGTTCTTTTGTGATTGGGTCACTTCACTCAGGATGATGCCCTCCAGGTCCATCCATTTGCCTAGGAATTTCATAAATTCATTCTTTTTAATAGCTGAGTAGTACTCTATTGTGTAAATGTACCACATTTTCTGTATCCATTCCTCTGTTGAGGGGCATCTGGGTTCTTTCCAGCTTCTGGCTATTATAAATAAGGCTGCTATGAACATAGTGGAGCATGTGTCCTTCATACCGGTTAGGACATCTTCTGGATATATGCCCAGAAGAGGTATTGCTGGATCCTCTGGTAGTACTATGTCCAATTTTCTAAGGAACTGCCAGACTGATTTCCAGAGTGGTTGTACAAGCTTGCAAACCCACCAACAATGGAGGAGTGTTCCTCTTTCTCCACATCCTAGCCAGCATCTGCTGTCACCTGAATTTTTTGTCTTAGCCATTCTGACTGGTGTGAGATGGAATCTCAGGGTTGTTGTCATTTGCATTTCCCTGATGATTAAGGATGCTGAACATTTTTTCAGGTGCTTCTCAGCCATTCGGTATTCCTCAGGTGAGAATTCTTTGTTTAGCTCTGAGCCCCATTTTTAATGGGGTTATTTGATTTTCTGGAGTCCACCTTCTTGAGTTCTTTTTATATATATTGGATATTAGTCCCCTATCTGATTTAGGATAGGTAAAGATCCTTTCCCAATCTGTTGATGGGCTTTTTGTCTTATTGACTGTGTCTTTTGCCTTACAGAAGCTTTGCAGTTTCATGAGGTCCCATTTGTCAATTCTTGATCTTACAGCACAAGCCATTGCTGTTCTATTCAGGAATTATTCCCCTGTGCCCATATCTTCGAGGCTTTTCCCTACTTTCTCCTCTATAAGTTTCAGTGTCTCTGGTTTCATGTAGACGAAAGGATGGACCATCTAGAGACAGCCATATCTGGGGATTTGTCTCATAATCAGCTTCCAAATGCTGACACCATTGCATACACTAGCAAGATTTTGCTGAAAGGACCCAGATATAGCTGTCTCTTGTGAGACTATGTCAGGGCCTAGCAAGCACAGCAGTGGATGCTCACAGTCAGCTATTGGATGGATTACAGGGCCCCCAATGGAGGAGCTAGAGAAAGTACCCAAGGAGCTGGGGAGATCTGCAAACCTATAGGTGGAAGAACAATATGAACTAACCAGTACCCCCCAGAGCTCATGTCTCTAGCTGCATATGTATCAGAAGATGGCCTAGTCATCCATCAGTGGAAAGAGAGGCCCATTGGTTGTGCAAACTTTATATGCCTCAGTACAGAGGAACGCCAGGGCCAAGAAGTGGGAGTGGGTGGGTAGGGGAGTGGGTGGGGGAGTGTGTGGGGGACTTTTGGGATAGCATTGGAAATGTAAATGAAATAAATACCTAATTTTAGAAAATTGAAACAAGGCTGTCAGTCTGCATTTCTACCTCACTGCTCAGGTGTCATGAAACCACTGATACACTGCTCAGGGAAGGCAAAATGCAGGGGTGACAAGTGACATGTCTGCCTTGCTGCTGGGAATTGGAGTGTCGCTCAGGGAAGTCAGAATGTAGTCCAGGATAGGGGGTCCCAGCCTGTGTTTCTACAGGTGAGAAACAGAGGGAGATGGGATGGATTCTGAGGCTCTCAACCTCCTGTGTACCCAGACACCACTGGGCACTAGGTGGAGTTGAGAAGAGGGATCTGAGGGCCTGCGCAGAGTCCAGTACTGGACAGAATCCAGGCTTGGCTCTAAATGAGAACCAGAAGTATGGAAGGGCTGGAAGAAGGGCCTTCCATGGGATATTTAGGCATAGATCTTCATGGTGAAGTCCCCCTACCCTCACTGTGGTCTATTGTGGGAAATATTTTAAAAGGCACCACCCTGGGCTTGCGTAGGCTACTCTCTTGCCCCAGCGGTCTGACTGCCTCCCTGTCTAGCCCCATGCAGGACTGTCCATCTCAGGCTACTCTTGCTGCATTTTCTGCTCACATCCCCAGCCATCCACCCCTTGTGGTCAGCGGTCACAAATCCCAATAATCCAGTAAAATTAAAACTCCAAAGGCTTGTAATTTATCAGTCAGATATATATTACTAAATTCTCATCCCACAAAACTCCTGCACAGTAAACTCAAAACTCAATTGATATAAACACGAGTTACATGCCTAGGTGGGGCAGACACACCCTACTTATTATTTAATCATCTATCTAAGGAATCCTCAATACTTATGGCTCCCAGGACTGTGTAGTTCTGCTCCTCCTCCTCTCCTTTAAGTTCCATCTTATCTCTTCCTCTCCTCCCCTTCTTCCCCTCTCTGTCCCTCTGTACTCATCTCTAAAATTTAGCCTGCCTACCTTTTCTATTGCCCTATCACAGGCTCTTGCCTTATCTTGTGCCTTCCCTCACCCACATATAGACATCAATCCACAGTGGTGCTTGAAGAAGATGGTCCTTGCTTGTCAAACTGTTTTATTCATGGCAGATGAAGATGAATACATCTTACTTAGGGTGAACTAAAGATTCAATATCTTTTGCAGGAAGGGGTGTCCAGGAAGGGAAGTTTATTGGACAAACACTTGGAGCCTATGTAGATACCCCATTAGGTTGGGGAACTCTAGGTATTTATGCTATGTAACCAGTTGTCATGGTCATCTTAGTAAGGTGTCATGGTCATGGGTTTCAGGACAGGTAGTCTGGCCTGGAGCTGATTCTAATTCCTACTGTTTCTCAATTATAAGATTTAACAGGGTTTTTAAATCTGCTTCGATGCTACCAGTTCTGTCCAGTGGCATGGTTCCACCTGCCCCATACAAGGCAAAGAATATGTTAGAAGTGAAAAAAAAAAAGTCAATTCAGGCACAATTTTAGGACTAGCAAGCCTTATCCAGCATCTACTGAACTTCACATAGATTTCAAGGTGTATGAGCTCAGAGAAATGCACAGAACCACACTTTCAGTCCAGGTTAAATTGGTGAAACACAGCAACACCATAAACATCAATATTGTGAAAATGTGAGTTAATAAAGCCTTACTTTGTTACAAAATTGAGGCAATGCATTATAACCATTTTAGTTTTATTTATTTATCTGATGCAATGGGAGAGAAGACACCAGAACAAGAAAACAAAAGATTAAAATTAGGAGACTGGAACAATAACAGCATTGTTTGTACCTTCCAAAGCCAGGGTGTTTCAAGAGATTTTGTTTTAGACATAGACAAGTATGAAGGCAGTTGGGAGATTTGGTTTTCCTGTGGCTACTCGCCAAGTGTTTTGACAGCCTCTGCCTTGTACAAAATGAGTGAAAAGTAATTTGCATAATGCCAATAAAGGGATGTTCTACTTTGGAAGTGCTGTGAATAGTGACCTTTCTACTGGTACAAATGACAAAGCACTTTACAAATAAAACCCTGCAGTCAGAATAATCAATATGAAGTGATGGTGTGGGAACGAAGGGGGACAGGCAAGAGCAGTGGGGAGCAGTTGGCAGTGATAGAGAGCCACTTCAATCTAACAAAGCAAAAATGCAGCTCTTGGATTAGCTGCTGTCCACAACCAGTGGTTTCTTTTCCAGAGCCACATCCTACATGTTCTTTCTCAAATGTGTCAATTCTTGAACAATACTGATTTTGACATTTCCCATAATATGGAATGGCTCAAAAAATCATTACAATCAACAATCATTACAATCAACTGTGTGAAATGGCTAGAAGATGCTTAAATGCCTTTAGTGCCAGCTTTTTGCTGGTGGAAGCAGACTTCAGACCAGCTCTAACCTCTGATTAAGCTATCACTTAATGCATTGTAGCTGAGACCCTGATTCACTAAAAGCATGAACAAAAAGAAAAAAGGAAAAAACTCCAACGTTTCAATAAGAAATGACATGGTTTCTTTCCATGTTTGTATATTCTATAAATTCACTTCAGCAATGATGCTCTTGTTGACAAGACATTTTCTTGATTCAATATTTTTGTTAAGGCTACATGTGCACTGTAATTGTTTTATCCATATGGTAGGATTAGATCTGAGACTATTATCCCTATGTGTGAATAAATTATAAGTTCCTATGGAGCTGAGTTCTATAGTACTACCCAGGAAGGTGTGAAGAGGTGAAGTCTGTATAATAGAGGAAGTCCTAATTTTTTATTCAGTCTTCCTAGGACTTCTTAATCCTTGGGGACTAAATAGCTAAATCAACACATGGTTGTTCTTACTTAAATAAATTTCACCTTAAAATATTGAGCTCTTGGTCTACCTATGGAGCCATTTGGAACTGTTGGGACCTTCACAATGTGATAGCATTTGGGGCATTGCTTTCTGGATACTATCAATGCAGACCTTCTACTTCCATGTCTTCTAGTTATGATGTCCTTTTTTATGCTAGGTCCAAAAGCAGTGAGCCAACCAGACATGTACTAAAATTTCCAAACTGATATCCACAAATAAATCTAACCTTTCTTCTCATCTATTTGATTGTATCAGGAGTGTGAACCAAGAACAAACACACCATCTCTATCCCAAAGTAAGTTTCATTTGTACATATATATTTCACAGATATAAAAGAATGAAAAAAATTTAAGTAAAGTTGTATTTTTGCTCATAGTTGCAAATACTTCAGTCTCTGTCTAGTTTCATAACCATGGGCTTTGGTGGAGCAGACTATCACAACAGTAGGAACATATGCCTGAGGGGGGTAGTTCACATTATGTCATGGGGAAAACAAGGGTAGAAAGATGAAAACAAATGATTTGGACCAAGATATACTCAATAGTACAGTTCTCTCGCCAGAACCCTCTACATAATGGCCTCTACTTTATCTAGGAAACCATTACTTGATTAATAGTTTACAGAAAGCAGCTTTATGATGCAAAAACTTATGAAGAGTTCCAACAACTGGTAACCCGCCCCTTAGGACTTGAGCATCTGGGGACATGTCATATCCAAGTCACAGCAATTTAGGCCTGCCAAATTTAGCAAATGGAAAAGAACCATCAACAAAGTTTGAAGTTTAGATAAACAATACATGTTTTTAGTATAGAATGCCACATGAAATATTTGAGGTATGTTTTTATTACACATGCCAATCATTCTGAAATCCAAGGTAGACATAGTAGTATGTTGACCAAGTAATCCTTTTATGAATTTTCAAATTCTCTCTCATCCTGAGGATGTTATCCTAGACAACGCTTGCTGTGTAGGCAACCTCAATTGTTGTAAGTTGACATTCCTGTAAGTTTTAGGGGAAAGTGTCTGTCTTAGAGAACTCTACAAGCAGCACTGGAAATCTTAAGAAGGTAAAGGAAAGCTTTCAAAATAAACCATGACAGTTTTAAGAGACATTTCTTCCTGCTAAATTACCAAGATGCCTTAACTATGAGAGTCTGTTTTCTACTCCTTACTCTCTGAATAAATATCATTTATCCTAAGTAGAAAACATTCCATGGTCTTTGAAGACCTACGTAAGTGAGAGTACCCATGTTTCCATATATGGCTTTTGGTCATCATGCATAAATCACTCTTGTTAGACAGACCAAGAGAGCACAAGGGGACATTGCTCATTTTTCTATTGCTTCAGCTGAACAACATGATTTCAGTGAGTAGTAAACTAGATGCAAAATTTCCTGGTGTCTATAGTACATGAGGTGGTTTTATCCAAGCATTTTTTTTTCTGCCTGGCGACATGGTCTGCTACTCCAAACAATTAGAGTTTTCATTTTGTCTTAGTTCAGGGCTGTAGAAAAATAGACTATGTCCATATATATACCAGGAGAAAGAAACTAATGTTAAGCTCTTCTGCCCATTTAGCTCAAAGTACAGAGGCTCAAATGATTCCAGTAAAGAATAGATGTAACATCAATGAGTAAAGAAAAATGTGAATTTCGTAGCACTAAAAGGAACATACTCTGGAGCCAGGACATGCAGGTCAACTGCAAGTAATTGTCCAGTAGGAAAGGCATCCCAGTGTTTCTCATTGTGCCTGAGAGTTGAAGGACTGGTGCTGTGACCTGCTAAGAGACTTCTGATCTCTCTGTCCTCCCTCTGAAGTGCTGAGAAACCTGTTGGCAACTTGTCTTTATCCTTTCCTCTTCATAAAGGGAACACAATTGTCCTTCAATCTGTTTACTGAAGTTGTATTAACATAACAATGTTACATTCATACTCTTGGGGGAATTTTTAAATCCTGGAATTTAAAATCATGTCTAGAGCCATAAAGAACTTTGTCCTGGTCCTGTGTCTGTTTTTTGAGTTCATTCATTAGCCATAAAAAATATGAACAATAGTTTTAAATGTCTATATGCTGATTCCCTTTCCTTATGTGAAGGTTAGGTATGTTTCAACCACATAGCCAAACTTTGATTCCTATACATTATATATGGCTCTCTCATTTCTGCATATTAGTAAATTTTGTGTCCTTTGTCCAGTAATCTTTTTGTTGGTCTTGTCTAAAATCTCTGGGGCACATACTCTACACAAACGACATAAAGTTGAATGATCTACTTTTTTTCCTAGTTTAAGAGGATTCAGTCCCCCTTAGAGTGGATGATATAGTAGAGTGGAACAACAACTCACACCATGGTCCAAAGAAAAAGAGAGGGTTGGTTTTCCCCCTTTTATTACATCTGGAGGCCAAGCACACTAAGGACCAGTTTTCTGCCACTTGTTAACTCTCCTTGAGAATACTTTCACATACAAATCCAGAGGTGTGCCACACTGATCTTTTACATACTTCACTTCAATCAAATTGATAACTCAGATTTAATATCATAACCAAATTACTTCAAATACTGGTAGTGCAAAAACCTCAGGGGGACCATTTGTTCTTCATTATATCAACAATTCCCATTATTTAATGATTACTAGATATTCATAAGTAGTTTACTTATATAAGCTCTAGGTCTTTCTTAGTGTAGCTCAATAAAATATAGCCAAAGATGGCTAGCTAATTGAAACCTTTTGTTGGTTGATAGCTATTAAAAATCATATTACATGACAGAGTCATTACGCTCATGTACTCACAACAGCTGTGGTTATTGACACAAGACCTTTATAAGATCAAGCCAGTCAAGATTCCAGCATAGACAGGAAAAGCATGTGTGAGGTCATACCTTTATCTGAGAAAATGTTAGTATTTAATGACTTCTGTGGTTCAGAGTCAGTTTTATTTTTATTTTTTATTTTTAATGAGATGCCCCATATTTGCTTGCCCACAATGGAATATAAGTGATCCTATAACTAAAAACATATAAGCAGCACAGATTGCACTCAATCAGTTATTAGAATAATAAAAGAATTCATGAAACAAGGAGGTGGAATGTTAAAGAAGTGCTTCCACGGTTAAGAGCAGTTACTGCAGAGGATGTAGTTTCTGTTACTAGTACCCTTCATGTACCTTACAACCTGCAGGAACTTCAGTTTCACGGGATCTTACATCTTCTTCCTGTCTACGCATGAATCAGTATTGTGCATGGGGAATATACATACATGCAGACAAAATATTCACACACATAAAATAAAAAAAAATTAAAGCCTCTTTTAAAGCTGTGGAGAGGGTCACAGGATCCAGGGGTGTTGAAGGGGAAGAGGATGATGGTTGTACTAGAAATGCACTCTATTCATTTATAAATTGCCAAAGAATAAATAAGGCTTGTGAGAGAAAATCTGCTTCCAGAAAAGTTTATGCAATTCAAGAAAGGAAAAACATCACATCTCTTCATGGAAAAGACTTAGAAACATATAATGTTAAGGAAATATACTAGAAGAAAATTGTATCTTTTCTCTAACTGGAGAAATGGAACAGTTTTAGGTGGTTGTAAGCCTCCAGGTTGGTACTGTGCATTTAACTCAGGTCCTCTGGAATGGCAGTCAACGGAGTTGGTCACTGAATTCTCACTGCAGTCCTCCAATAACATCTTTATCCCAGGCATTTGGCTATAATGTTACAGAACCTATTGGCACAAGGTCCAAACAGCTTCTAGACCTCGAGTTTTGTCACTTGATTTCTAGCACTAAACTTTAGGTCATTTAGCACTGGCTTCAGAACTATGTGTATAATTTTCAAGTATTTTCTTGGACTCAAGTTCTTTGTCTTTTAAGCTAAGATAGCAGTTTCTGACCAACACTAACCTATTTTCCTTTCATTCTCATTTTTCTTTTCTATTACTACCCTGTAACACTACGTCACTTTCATTAAACGCAGCTTCAGTTGGGTAAAAACATCAATGTGACATGCATCGTTGCAATAATACACATCATCATTAATCATCTGATAGGCAATGTTTGAGGAACACGGGGATAGAACACATCCATTTTATTTTTTTTCTTCAAGGACTAGCTGAGAAACTAGTAGGAAAATAGTACAGAAAACAGATGTTGTGCTCATGGAATATTCAGCTATGGCTCAAGTACCAGGAAAAGTACGCAGGAAAATAATTGCCAGTGGTCAACCACTGTAATGTCAAGATTAAATGAGACATGCAGGAAGTAGAAATAAACAAGTATGTAGGATGAGAAGAGGATTAGCTACCATCTTTCTGCCAGCTTTAATTCAACACTTTCTTATGAGTGTAGTCAAAACATGAAGCTAATAACATTAAATTATAAAGAATTGATTAGTGTATCTTAACTGCAAGATGATTAACATAATGTCTATAAATATTTAGAATATGCATGTAAGCTTTAGGTCCATGCAGCTTTATTGATTATCCTTTGGTAAGCATTGTGTTTTATATGGAAGGTTATTTGAGACATTTACCAGCGTATACTAGGTTTTTACACATGCAGAATCAACCATTTGTCCATTCTGAATGCTAACTGGAATGAAGTAGAATTGCTTATACATGTTGTGCAAATTTTCTATTATTCTGGTATTACACAGCTTTGTATTTAGAGGGAAAATTTGAAATAATAAAATTATGCAGGTGATAAAAGCAAGAGAATGTAGATTTCAAATATAGTATTGCTTAGGATTTGTAAGAGAAGTAAATGATTAAAATACACTATTATAAATCATGTTTGTACTATGCAAATATCTTCAAGGTGACTCATGGGTAATTGTTGTAAGGAAAACCCCTGACTCTACCTAACAGCCACCCTACATATGTTTTAATTTCACACATGCTTTCATCTCTATGGGATTATTTAGGACATTTTAAATGAGTACTGTTTTTAAATTCAAAATGCCAACATCAACCTCTCACTTGTTTTAAATGAAATCATTTCCCACCTCTTCAAATAAGGAAGAGCAAGCCTATACGCAGTTGCTTAGGACAAAGCGTGCTAGCAAAAGCTGTTTGCTACAAGTATTCTTGAAACAGTTAAGTAACAGCAACCCTGTCTAGTAATACCAAACAACAAGCCTATAACTATGACAGGTGTCCAGATTGGCAGAATTTCTCTCAGTAAGAATGAGTAAATTTTGGAAACAAAAAATGCCAAAGCTTCAGGTGTGTGTGTGTGTGTGTGTGTGTGTGTGTGTGTGTGTGTGTGTATGTGTGTTTGTGATGACTTGTAGAACTTAACCTCAACATAATTTTCTTCCTCCCTTCCACTGTCTCCTCCTCTCTCCCTTCCTCCATTCTTTCCTACTTCTAAGGGGATGGGTATATTAAAGCTTTGCCCTGTAGAGATAACATCACAAGAGGAAGTTTTCAAGACAGTCTCACCAAATGTTATCACCTATAGAGCAGAGTACATTCCAATTTCTGAAATGCTGATGGATAACAGTGATGTGAAAGACATACTTCTTACTGTATCAAATTCACAGTCAATATTTGAACCCTGGGTGATTTGGGGTAAGAAATGCAAATTCCACAGCATACCAGTACTATGCTGAGTAACTGATCAGCTTAGTGGACCATTGAAGACATTGTACATGGTCTTTTGCTGTTTTTCCACTGGAATGCACGACTCTTTGCAAAGCCATTCTGCTATCACATCTATGATTAAGTTCACTGGTGTTAGAGTCACATTACCACAGTAGTGAGTGATCCAGGCTCCAGAAAGGACTCTCTCTCTCTCTCTCTCTCTCTCTCTCTCTCTCTCTCTCTCTCTCTCTCTCTCTCTTTTAATCTCTCTTTCTCAATCTCTCTCTCTTTCTCTGTGTGTGTCTCAACCTTAAGATTTTTCAACCAATTATACACACACACACACACACACACACACACACACACACACACACACACACATATATATATATATACACACACACAAAATGATAAATTAAATGCTTGAAAAAGCAACAGTTGCAAGTACGGTACACGTCATTGCTATTATATTGTCCTGTACACACACAGACAACGTCAACTAGAAACTGTAGTTACAAATCTAGAAATGTCAGTTTCCCCCACACAGCAGTACATTTATTTTTATTTTTATAATTTTAGCAGTACATTTATTAATGCAGTTCATTATGTTTTCACATTTTCCTGTTTTGTTGTGTTTCTTTTTCTATCAGCTTTTTTAAGACTCCGTAGCCATTTACTTTCTTGCTCCGAACCTTGACAGCCTAGGTTTTTGTTGCACATCTTTTTGAAACATGTATTCTCAGACCCTCAAATGTAAAATTGCATCTTGATTTTGTATTGCCAACTATTTCAAAAAACTCTTGACTCATTTAACTGACCACATATGTTGTTTAAATGAGGCTCTTACAATTCTTGAGAACAAATAAAATCTTTCAAGTTCTGTGGCTGTAAACTTACCAGTGAGCTGGCTGTTTGAAACTTGACTTACATTAGAGCCACCTCAGCATCTAAAATCAGGATCAGAGTGCTCAGGAACTCTAGTGATATTCATAAATTTCACAGAGACATTTTGGGTTCAGAGTTAATGGACCAACTCTGAATGCTTTTTATCATTTTTATCTGCTGAAGATAAATTATCATTCTGAATGCCCCCACAAAACACTGATGCTGCTGTTTTTGTTCAGTTTTAAGTTAGTAGTATCTCAACCTTGTTTCTAGATGCTATATTTAAGAGACTATAAAATCGTATAATTTTCCTATCTAGATTATCTATTTAAAGTTCTATATATATTGCTTTTTTAATTAAAAAATGATCCAAATAACAATGTTATATTTGTTTCCTAAGGATAACTGGAGTGTCATCAAACTGTGTAGCTAAAGCAACAGATATGTGTTGTGTTACAATTTTAATACAGACATCCAGTCCTCTCTTCTACCACTACCCTAGATGGCACAGAGTGACATTAGATTTGCCCTGCTTCATGTCTGTCTCTGTGTCCACAGACACCATCATATTAGATTAGAAACCAATACCATTAAGATTTCATCGAATTCTGTCTTCAAAAATCCTAGGTGGTTGTGATGGTTTGTATATTCTTGGACCAAGGAGTGGTACCATTTGGAGGTGTGGCCTTGTTGGAATAGGTATGACCTAGTGTGTCACTGTGGGTGTGGGCTTAAGATCCTCACCCTATTTGCCTGGAAGTCAATCTTCCACTAGCAGCCTTTGGATGAAGATGTAGAACTCTCAGCTCTGCCTGCGCCATCCCTGCCTGGATACTGCCATGCTCCCACCTTGATGATAATGGACAGAACCTCTGAACCTGTAAGCCAGCCCAAATTAAATATCATTTTTATAAGACCTGCCTTGGTCATGGTGTCTGTTCACAGCAGTAAAACCCTGAGACAGTGGTATTCTGATATTTTGAGGACTAAGGTTTGAATTGGGAGAAGGAGACATAAGCAAACGCATAATGCAAGTGAGTGTCTAGTTTTACTTGTGAATGAAGTACTTTATTCCAACAGACTAATTTCCATACCAGTCTCTGGTATATGGATGTACTGGATAAGAACCCTGAAGATTTCCAAGGGCTCTAAGTGATACCCAAAGTAACACAGGAAGAACACTCATTAATCATAATATGCTTGTAAAAGCAGAAATAGACTTTTTCTTTCTAGCAGAGAGGTTGAGGATCACAGTGTGTGGCACCCAGGCAACTCTAAAACACTACGAGCAATAGAATAGGTTATTGCTTACAACATCGATCACAGAGCAGGGGACATTCCTCAATCTGGGTAAAATGATGCTGTTTGATAAGTGAACTACACTGAGGTAAAAAAATAAATAAATATGAGTGCATGAACACTAATAAAGATAAACTAAGTTGTTAATTAACTGAGTAATTAAATTGTTAAATCTTCTGATCTTCATAAAGATAAGAGTTTACTGTAACTTTCTGCCTCCATACCACTTACATTCCACTTCCAGACACTGTATGGTCATTAGGTTTTAAAGTATTGTTTGCATTAAATAGATAGTTCAATTATTAAAAGCACTGGCTGTTCTTCTAGAGGATGCATATTTAGTTCACATCATCCACATGGCAGTTGAAAATCTTCTGCAACCTCAATTTTAAGGGATCAAATTGTGTTCTTCTGATTCCTGCAGGCACAAGGCGTGTAAACTGTACACAGATACTTATGCAGGAAAACACTCATAAACATAAAATAATCACTAAAATAGTGAGTATTTATCCCCCCTTATATTACTAGATAGAATAGAGTGAACAGTGTTAGACAGGGAGTTTTGTTTGCATTTTGCTTAGAATAATAGCTGGTTTTGAGAAATAGTTATATAGATTATAAATTTGCATTTATAAAGACACATTTCAATATGGTTGCCTGAAAACCATGTACACACAGAAATTATTAGCACATCATCACATCCCTCTATGTTTGCTGAAATGGTTTAAATGAATTACCAAACAAAAATAAAATAAAATCAATATTTGTCTGCCTTTCTTTCTCTTTATATGCATTCATTCACTGGACATAAAACCAGAAATGAAATCTAAAAGACAGACAGAGAGAGAGAGAAAGAGAGAGAGAGAGAGAGAGAGAGAGAGAGAGAGAGAGAACAAAAAAAGGGAAAACCTGAAAATAGAAAGTAGCAAAAATGAGAAAGAGGCAGAGAGAAGGGAGAGAGAGCAGAATGGATTAAGAGGACTGGCGAGCCTCCGTTCTCTTCGCTATGTGATGCTGCTATTTGAGAGGCCATTCTTATTAAAACACTCTTCGTCCCTCAGACACGTTATGGACTCTGAAATGTTTTTTTTTTTAATACAGCACATTCATTTAATGTGAAATAAATGGGAAGGAAAATCCAAGAGGCTGAATCATGATATGGAGTCTTAAATCCCATTGGCTTATTTTGATTGCATTTGCAAGTACCTGATGAAAATGTTCAGATCAGCCCATCTCAGCATCTGAGGCTTCCTGTTGATTGTGTGGCAGAGTTGCCAGGCACATAACACATTTGTTTTACAGCACTGCATGATGAACTCACAGTGTTTTACCTCCAAGACTGAGAGTCCTTAATTTGCTCTTTGAGGAACAGTCTGTTTTCATCAAGAGACAGGCTTTAGTTGATCAAGCACGTCTTCAGAGAGTGCATTAAAGAAAAAGAATCTGGGGGGGGGGGCGGGTGAGAGTGATCAAAGAAGGGTCTGCCCAATGTCCATGAAAACATAGCAGGCTTTATTTTCCAGTTAAACATGGGTATTAATTTATGCAAGAAGTTTCCTGACATTCCTGCATCCAACACAATAAAAAACCCAGACTAAAGAGAAAGAAGGAAAAGCAACAACCGTGGGAAGAGACCAGGAAATTTGCAGTGAGCACGCATTCAAAGAAGGGAACGTATGCATCCTGAAAGATCTAATAGTTTTTCAAAAATGATTTTAGTGAATAAAGATGTCTGTTTCACATCATCTATCAGAACTTGTCCTAAACGTAGGTTAATATAAGGGATAAGAATAATGTACGGGTGAGAAATATGGCTTCTCTAATTAACTTAGTTTCCCCTTTGAGAATATAGCCTGATGCATTCATACAATACAGAGTAGGAGTTGACAGGCCCTCAGCCACCACACTTCCACCCCCCCACTTGTGGATTCTGGCTATGCAGGCTGGTCAGGGTACATGTTCTTAGTCCACCATGGAGCTTTTTCAGACTGAGCTCATCTTGTCAGAGACCTTGGAATGAAGAAGAAATACTAGGGATCTGTAGGGGCAAAAAGTCATTTCCAATGTCCTCAAAAAAGGAGAGGGATAGGAAGTGAGAATAAAAGCAGTCAAGAGTTTAAGAATTTAGAGGAAAAAAATACCAAATATGTATACAAACCACCAGTGGACATATCAAAAAACAAAACAAAACAAAACAAAAAAACCCTCACTGGGATTAGAAGAGTTAGAGGCAATTAGTGACTACAGAGAGAAGGAGAATTAGTTCAGGAATGAGTCTTCTAAATTGCTATCCAATGTATATAGATATAGATAGAGATAGAGATAGAGATATATAGATATATATATAACACTAAATGAACTCAACAACTTATATTTATGTATTTATTCACATATATGTAATAATACTAATTAAAGAAAAATGCCACGAATTGAGAGGCAGTAGCCAAAGGTGCTACTATAACAGTGATTAAAGGGAGGGAGAGAAATTAAATTATCACAATTTAATTAAAAATAAAATTAAAATTTTAAATTTTAAGTAAAAAGTCTGAAGACCAGGGCAATGAACTGAAAGTCTAAGTGCAGCCTATTTGTTAAACAGCTCTATTTGTAAAGACACAAATTACTAAAAATCTAGATTCAGCCTCTGTTGAACAACAAACAGACACAGAGAAGAAAACTGATGTTCCCCAGAGGCTAGAAAGTGAAGCAGAGATGTCACCATAAAAGGCAGCAACAGAGGAGATACAGGATTCTTGCGAACTCAAGAGAGAGATGGAATTGCAAGATGATCTGTAAGAATGCAGGATAGTCGATGAGACCCATTGTTCAGGTCCCTCTCTCTCTCTCTCTCTCTCTCTCTCTCTCTCTCACACACACACACACACACACACACACACACACACAGACACACGTACACAGTAAGGAAATGAATAAATCTCACAAAGAAAATGAAGCAAACACAAATCAAAAAGAAAAAAAGAGGAAATGAATACATTCTTTAAAGAATGCCAAGAAAACACTAGTAAGCAATTGAAGGAAATTATTCAACACCTGAAAATGAAAATAGAATCAATTTTAAAAAAAACAGAGAATTCTGGAAATAAAAACTTGGAAATTTAAACAAGAACAAGATAGGAAAGCTTTACCAACAGAATACAAGAGATGAAAGAGAGAATCTCGGGTGTTAAAGATAAAATAGAAGAAATGTATACACCAGCCAAAGCAAATGTTAAATCTAAAAGACTCCTGACACAAAACATCCAGGAAATCTGGGACACCATGAAAGACCAAACCTAAGAATACTAAGAATAGAGGAAAGAATCATAGCTCAAAGACCCAGAAAATATTTTCAACTAGATTATAGGAGAAAATTGTTCTAACCTAAAGAACGAAGTGTCTATAAATGTATAAGAAGCATAGGACACCAAGGAGATTGGACTAGAAAGGATGCCACAAAATAATCAAAACATTAAACATACCCAACAAAGAAGGAATAATAAAGGCATCAAGGGGAAAAAGCAAAGTTATATATAAAGGCAGACCTATTAGAATTACAGCTGACTTCTCAGTGGAGAATGTAAAGGCTAGAAACGTCTAGACAGATGTGCTACTGACTCTAAGAAACCACAAATTCCAGCCCAGACTACTATGTCTAGCAAAATATTAAATTAGTATAGGGGGAAAATAAGATATTGCATGATAAAGTCAAATTTGAACATTTGTCTGCAAATTTAGCCCTACAGAATGTGCTAAAAGGAAAACTACAACTTCAGATAGTTACACCTGTGAAAGCAAAGGAAGTAGTCTCACACCAAAATCACTGTAAAATCAAAAGAAGGGGAAAAAGTAAACACACGTACAAGAGAGACAGAGACAGAGAGAAAGAAAGAGACAGAGAGAGACAGAGATCATATACTAGCAACTAAAGCTAGTATAAGTAAGCTTAAAGCTCTAGAACAAAGAGCAGTAATCATGCCCTAGAGAAGATGGGAAAAAATAATCCAACTGAGGGCTGAAATCAGTAAAAGAGAAATAAACAGAATAATAAAAAGAATCAGGTCCCTTCCTGTCCATGCCAGCACCAGGTCATCTTGGGCACTGAGTCGGCAGACTCCCCCAAGATCCCCAGAAGACTCTCCACAGGATCTTAGGACCTCTGAGTGGAACACAACTTCTGCCAGGAGGCAGGTTTGAATGCCAGATATCTGGGCACCTTCTCTGCAAATGAAGAGCTTGCCTGCAGAGAGTGCTCTGACCACTGAAACTCAGGAAAGAGCTAGCCTCCCAGGTCTGCTGATAGGGGCTAAAATAATCACCAGAGGAACAAGCTCTAACAAGAAGCCTACAGAACACCAAATACACTGGACCAGAAAAGAAATTCCTCCCGACACATAATAATCAGAACAACAAATGCACTAAATAAAGATAGAATATTAAAAGCAGTAAAGGAAAAAGGTCAAGTAACATATAGGGGCAGGCCTATCATAATAACACCAGACTTTTCACCAGAGACTATGAAAGCCAGAAGATCCTGGACAGATGTTATACAGACACTAAGAGAACACAAATGCCAGCACAGGCTACTATACCCAACCAAACTTTCAATTATTATAGATGGAGAAACCAAAGTATTCTGTGACAAAACCAAATTCACACAATATCTTTCCACGAATCCAGCCCTTCAAAGGATAATAACAGAAAAAAAAAAAATACAAGGACAGAAACCACATCCTAGAAAAAGCAAAAAAGTAATATTTCAACGAACCAAAAAGAAGACAGCCACAAGAACAGAATGCCAACTCTAACAACAAAAATAATAGGAAGCAACAATTACTTTTCCTTAACATCTCTTAATATCAATGGACTCAATTTCCCAATAAAAAGACATAGACAAACAGACTGGCTACACAAACACGACCCAACATTTTGCTGCTTACAGGAAACCCACTTCAGGGAAAAAGACAGACACTACCTCAGAGTGAAAGGCTGGAAAACAATTTTCCAAGCAAATGGTCTGAAGAAACAAGCTGGAGTAGTCATTCTAATATCGAATAAAATTGACTTCCAACCCAAAGTTATCAAAAAAGACAAGGAGGGACACATCATACTCATCAACGGTAAAATCCTCCAAGAGGAACTCTCAATTCTGAATATCTATGCTCCAAATGCAAGGGCATCCACATTCACTAAAGAAACTTTAGTAAAGCTGAAAACACACATTGCACTTCACACAATAATAGTGGGAGACTTCAACACAACACTTTCATAAATGGACAGATCGTGGAAACAGAAACTAAACAGGGACACAGTGAAACTAACAGAAATTATAAAACAAATGGATTTATCAGATATCTACAGAACATTTTATTCTAAAACAAAAGGATATACCTTCTTCTCAGCACCTCATGGTACCTTCTCCAAAACTGACCATATAATTGCTCACAAAACAGGCCTCAACAGATACAAAAATATTGAAATTGTCCCATGCATCCTATCAGATCACTATGGACAAAGGCTTATCTTCAGTAACAACATAAATAATAGAAAGCCAACATTCACGTTGAAACTGAAAAACACTCTTCTCAAAGATACCTTGGTCAAAGAAGAAATAAAGAAAGACATCAAAGACTTTATAGAGTTTAATGAAAATGAAGCCACAGCATACACAAACTTATGAGACAAAATGAAAGCATTTCTAAGAGGGAAACTCTTAGCTCTGAGTGCCTCCAAAAAGAAACTAAAGAGAGAGCACATACTAGCAGCTAATAGTCACACACCTAAAAGCTCTAGGAAAAAAACGGAAATTCACCCAAGAGGAGTAGAAGGAAGGAAATAATCAAACTCAGGGGCAAAATCAAACAAGTGGAAACAAGAACTATTCAAAGAATCAACCAAACAAGCAGCTGGTTCTTTGAGAAAATCAGCAAGATAGATAAACCCTTAGCCAGACTTACTAGAGGACACAGGGACAGCATCCTAATGAACAAAATCAGAAAACTAAAGGGAGACATAACAACAGATCCTGAAGAAATCCAAAACTCCATCACATCCTTCTACAAAAGGCTATACTCAACAAAACTGGAAAACCTGGACGAAATGGACAAATTTCTAGACAGATACCAGGTACCAAAGTTAAATCAGGATCAAGTTAATGATCTGAACAGTCCCACATCCCCTAAAGAAATAAAAGCAGTCATTAATAGTCTCCCAACCAAAAAAAGCCCAGGACCAGATGGGTTTAGTGCAGAGTTCTACCAGACCTTCAAAGAAGATCTAATTCCAGTTCTGCACAAACTATTCCACATAATAGAAGCAGAAGGTACTCTACCCAATTCATTTTATGAAGCCACAATTACTCTGATACCTAAACCACAGAAAGATCCAACAAAGATAGAGAACTTCAGACCAATTTCCCTTATGAATATCAATGCAAAAATACTCAATGAAAATCTCACTAACTGAATGCAAGAACACATTAAAACAATCATGCATCCTGACCAAGTTGGTTTTATTCCAGGGATGCAAAGATGTTTTAATATATGGAAATCCATCAATGTAATCCATTATATAAACAAACTCAAAGACAAAAACCACATGATCATCTCGTTAGATGCTGAGAAAGCATTTGACAAAATCCAACACCCATTCATGATAAAAGTCTTGGAAAGATCATGAATTCAAGGTCCATACCTAAACATGATAAAAGTAATCTACAGCAAACCAGTAGCCAACATCAAAGTAAATGGTGAGAAGCTGGAAGCAATCCCACTAAAATCAGGGACTAGACAAGGCTGCCCACTTTCTCCCTACCTATTCAACATTGTACTTGAAGTCCTAGTCAGAGCAATTCGACAACAAAAGGATATCAAAGGGATACAAATTGGAAAGGAAGAAGTCAAAATATCACTTTTTGCAGATGATATGATAGTATATATAAGTGACCCTAAAAATTCCACCACAGAACTCCTAAACCTGATAAACAGCTTCAGTGAAGTAGCTGGATATAAAATTAACTCAAACAAATCAAGGATCAATATAGTAAAAAATGGCTATCTTGCCAAAAGCAATCTACAGATTCAATGCAATCCCCATCAAAATTCCAAATCAATCCCAAAACAAATTAGAAAGGGCAATTTGCAAATTCATCTGGAATAAGAAAAAACCTAGGATAGCAAAAACTCTTCTCAAGGATAAAAGAACCTCTGGTGGAATCACCATGCCTGACCTAAAGCTGTACTACAGAGCAATTGTGATAAAAACTGCATGGTACTGGTATAGTGACAGACATGTAGACCAATGGAACAGAATTGAAGACCCAGAGATGAACCCACACACCTATGGTCACTTGATCTTTGACAAGGGAGCTAAAACCATCCAGTGGAAGAAAGACAGCATTTTCAACAAATGGTGCTGGCACAACTGGTGGTTATCATGTAGAAGAATGTGAATTGATCCATTCATATCTCCTTGTACTAAGGTCAAATCTAAGTGGATCAAGGAACTCCACATAAAACCAGAGACAGTGAAACTTATAGAGGAGAAAGTGGGAAAAAGCCTTGAAGATAAGGGCACAGGGGAAAAATTCCTGAATAGAACAGGAATGGCTTGTGCTGTACGTTTGAGAATTTACAAATGGGACCTCATAAAATTGCAAAGCTTCTGTAAGGCAAAAGAAACTGTCAATAAGACAAAAAGGTCACCAACAGATTGGGAAAGGATCTTTAATTATCCTAAATCAGATAGGGTACTAATATCCAATATATATAAAGAACTCAAGAAGGTAGATTCCAGAAAATCAAATAACCCCATTTAAAAAGGGGGGCTCAGAACTAAACAAAGAATTCTCACCTGAGGAATAGCGAATGGCTAAGAAGCACCAGAAAAAAATATTCAGCATCCTTAATTATCAGGGAAATACAAATCAAAACGAACCTTAGATTCCATCTCACACCAGTCAGAATGGCTAAGATCAAAAATTCAGGTAACAGCAGATGCTGGCTAGGATGTGGAGAAAGAGGAAAACTCCTCCATTGTTGGTGGGATTGCAAGCTTGTACAACCACTCTGGAAATCAGTCTGGCGGTGCCTCAGAAAATTGGACATAATACTACCGGAGGATCCCGCAATACCTCTCCTGGGCATATATCCAGAAGCTATTCCAATTGGTAAGAAAGACACATGCTCCACTGTGTTCATAGCAGCCTTATCTATAATAGCCAGAAGCTGGAAAGAACCCAGATGCCCCTCAACAGAGGAATGGATACAGAAAATGTGGTACATTTACACAATGGAGTACTACTCAGCTATTAAAAAGTATGGATTTATGAAATTTCTAGGCAAATGGATGGACCTGGAGGGCATCAATCTGAGTGAGGTAACCCAATCACAAAAGAACTCACATGATATGTACTCACTGATAAGTGGATATTAGCCCAGAAACTTAGAATACCCAAGATACAAGATACAATTTGGGAAACACATGAAACTCAAGAAGAACGAAGACCAAAGTGTGGACACTTTGCCCCTTCTTAGAATTCGGAACAAAACACCCATGGAAGGAGTTACAGAGACAAAGTTTGGAGCTGAGACAAAAGGATGGACCATCTAGTGACTGCCATATCTGGGGATCCATCCCATAATCATCCTCCAAATGCTGACACCATTGCATACACTAGCAAGATTTTGCTGAAAGGACCCTGATACATCTGTCTCTTGTGAGACTATGCTGGGGCCTAACAAACACAGAAGTGGATGCTCACAGTCAGCTATTGGATGGATCACAGGGCCCCCAATGGAGGAGCTAGAGAAAGTACTCAAGGAGCTAAAGGGATCTGCAACCCTATAGGTGGAACAACAATATGAACTAACCAGTACCCCCCGGAGTTCGTGTCTCTAGCTGCATATGTATCAGAAGATGGTCGGCCATCAGTGGAAAGAGAGGCCCGTTGGTTGTACAAACTTTATATGCCTCAGTACAGGGGAACGCCAGGGCCGAGACGTGGGTGTGGGTGGGTAGGGGTTTGGGGGGAGCTATGGGGGACTTTTGGGATAGCATTGGAAATGTAAATGAGGAAAATACCTACTAAAAAGAAATTTTTAAAAATGAGACAGAAAAAAAGGAGTCAATGAAACAAAAGTTGGTTTTTTTTAAAGAAAATCAGTAAGATAGACAAATTCATATCTAAACTAACTAAAAGACAGCAAGAACATATCTAAATTAACAAAATCAAACATGAAAAGGGGACATAAACATAGACACCAAAGAAATCCAGAGAATAATAAGAGCATACTTTAAAAATCTATATAATCTAGAGAACTGGAAAATCTAAAACAAATGGATAAATTTCTTAAAAAGTATCAATGAAAGACCCAAGCATAAAACCACATACCTATGTACACATGATATTCATGACGAATACAGAAGGACATCTTCAACAACCGGTGTTGGTCAAACTGGATATCTATTAATAGAAGAATGCAAATAGATCCACATTTATCACCCTACATCAAACCCAAGTCTGAGTATATCAAAGACCTCAACGTAAAACCAGACACACTGAACTTAATAGAAAAAAAAAGAGGGGAATATTCTTGAATTCATGTACACTGGAAAAGAGTTTCTAACTGAACACTGATAGTGCAGATAAAAAGATCAACTATTAATAAGTGGAACATCATGAAACTGAAATGTTTCTGTAAGTGAAAGGTCACACCCATACAAACAGAAACAGCAGCCTACAGAATGGAAAAAGATATTTCCAAGGCCACATCCAACCGAGGACTAATATATAAAAAATACAAACAACTCAAGAAATTAGATATTGAAAAACAAAATCTACTTTTTCAAGTGGGATACAGATCTATAGAGAGAATTATCAATATTAGAATCTCAAATGGTTGAAAGACACTGAAAGAAATGTTCAACATCCTTAGCCATCAGGGTAATGCAAATCAGAACTACTTTGACATTCCATCATACACCTGTCAGAATAGCTAAAATCAATAACACATGTGACAGCTCATGCTGGCAAGATATGGGGGAAGGGAGCCCTCTTCCAATACTGGTGGAAATAAAAACTTATACAGTCACTTTGAAAATCAATATTTTGCTTCCTAAGAAAGTTGGTAATCAATCTACCTCAAGGTCTAGATAAACCACTCTTGAGCATATACCCAAAGGATGTTTCATCCTACCACAGAGATGCTTGCTAGACCATGTTCATTGCTGTTCTATTCATAATAGCCAGAAACTGGAAACAACCTAGATGTGCTTCAACAGAAGAACAAATAAAGAAATGTGGTTCATTTACACAATATATTATTATTCATCTATTACCAAAAAAAAATGACATGAAATTTGCAGGCACGTGGATTGAACTAGAAAAAAAAAAAGTCATCTTCATTGAGGCAACCAACCCAAACCCAGAAAGATGAATATGGCATGTATTCACTTATAAGTGGATATAGTAATTAGGTAAGTGGAGGGGTCGTGGTGGGGGGATCCTGAATCTTCCTGAGAGGGTTAAATAGAATAGATGTTATGAGGCAGACTGACAGCAGGTGGTGAAGGAAGTGGTCAGGTGTGAGGGAGATGAGATGGAGGGAGGGTTGCAGGTGGAGATGGTTAGAATTGGTGGGCTTTTGCTAGGATGGTGTGGAATCTTACTGCTGGGAAACTACCTAGAATATATGATGGTGAGTCTTGTGAGGACTCCTAGTAATGGGGGATACTGAATAGAGAACCACGGACACCAAGCCAACCATAAACCTACGGTTTGTCTTGCCTGCAAAGCATGCTAAGGCAATGGTGGCACAGACCTTGTGGGATATAGACAACCAATGTCTGATTTGACTTAAGACCCAAACCCTAAGAAGGAATCTATACACCACACTGTTAAGGTAACCAAGAACCAGATACTAGATAGCCCAGAGACCTAAGGTAAAACCAAACACTACTGCTCAAAAAATAAAATATTAATAAAATAATACCCAATTATGTTCTGCTATCTTCTGACCTCAGCATGCACATGCACATACTTTCACAAGCTTTACCAGACACACATACCTATCCTCCATGTACACACACGCACACACTCACACACAATTTTATACAAGTAGAGGGAAGACCAGCTGAGAGGAAATAAACTAGAGAAGGTATTGGAATAAAAACAGGGTTCATACCATCCTGGGTAATTGCTTCTCATGGTTTTAGTGAACATCAGAACTTACAATTCTAAATATGCTAATGAACATTTCCATTCAAACTATGCACACTAATGAGTGATGGAGAAGTGCAGGGCTTCCATTCAGATCTAGTTTTCATCTACCATAGATTAAATAATATTTTATTATTGACTTGCTTTTAAAAACACATACCTATCGTGGTCAGAAAATAGTAATTCAATTTATAATAAAATAGAAGTATAATCAGAGAAGATGAAAGCAAAATCTGAAATTTACTCACAAAAATGTTTTAAAAGTTAAATAAATCAAAATAAATCAGAGAAGTTTTTGTTCATCCAGTTTATAGGAATACCTGTGCCAAAGAGTCACTCCATTAATAAGATAACATTTGTGATTTGACCATAGGTCAAGACTGTTCATACTTAACATAGTTGCTATTCTCCTCCTCTGTATACATGGGGTTTAATATGATACCATCCTAGGGATCTTGATCAGGTTTATTTTGTCTGACAATTAATGAATTAACATTTAGGAAAGATATCAAGTGTGACAGAGAATATTTTAGACATAGCAGACAATAGTAGACAGCACCATCCTATAAAGAGGGGCTTCTATTAGGGGTGAGAAAATACACACACAGCAAAGAACACAGACAAAAATGTTATCTGGCAATCACAAAGGAAGTGGGTTCACTGTATCTCTTCATGGGATGGGGGACTTAAGGACCTTTGAGAAGGTCTTCCTTCTCAAGTTTAGGATTGGTCAGTTTGAACCCAGACAGGAAGGCTGGTAGATCCACAACACTGGGGGAAGCACATCCTGGTTTAGCATAGGACTTGCTAGACTGGTCCACAAGTAGGGACCTTACTTGCAAATAAAAAGGGACTGACAAGCCTTTGGTTTAATCTACCAAGCTTCTTTGTCAGGCCAGGAAGGTGAAGAAGAAGCCAGTCATGTTGAAACTGCACCATCTTTATTAATTATGTATGTCTGCCTATCAGAGAATCTAACTCTTTGTCACTCAAGTACACACGTATTTTACATTTGTGTAAATGAATTTCCCATCACATGTCCTCACACTCACTAAAATACTACAATTTTTCGTGTCTTGGCACTTTGAACTTGGATTAGTTTTCTTGTTGTCTTTCCACGTCATTTTGCCAACTGATATGAGAAAATCTGAAATTAGAAACTATCCCGAGTGCTGCTATTGCCCTTTATCTGGATGTGGACATTGCATAGCACAGCTGTATCTTTGTGTATGAGAGTTATTCTTCCTTCTTCTAGCTTCTCTACACAGGAACTAAATAGATTTGGATACTTGTCCTAATTGAAGCTGTATAGACAGTTCCCTATCTTAAGATAAAATCTGTTCTCCCTTTTTTAACCTATTCTAAGGAAATCTCATTATGCAAGATTGAAATAGTTCTTCCTTAACAATTCATAAATGTTTTGATCTGGTATCAGGTAGTTTTACCTTCATGGGTACATTCACAGAGGTTTGTAGCTGGGTCCTTCAGAGGACCATGGTGAACTGAAGAACAGTGGAAGGGCAAGTCTGCTCTCTCTCCCTCTCGACCTCCCTCTTTCTCTTCCTCTCCTCCCTCTCTCTGTGTCTCCCTTGGCCTCTCTCTGTGTCTGTCTGTCTGTCTGTCTGTCTCTCTCTGTCTCTCTCTATATATCTCTCTATCTCTCTCTCTCTCTCACACACACACACACACACAAAGATGCATATATACAGAAACTGACACAAAAAGAGATACATACACACATAGACACATAAATTCAGACATGAAACACCCATGTACATTAAAAACACAGGCACACCAATACATAGAGACAGGTGCAAATACAATGCAGACAGACAGATATGTACATGCACAGAAACAGACATATAGACTTATCCACATAGAGACAAGCACACACACACTGGAAAAAAAAAGAGGCGCACAATATGTGGCAATTAACTGAAGATAAGCAGTTTCTGCTATAAGAGATTGACTCAAAAGGAACAATGATAAAACCTATATCATCAGAGGGCCTACTAGCATGTTCTAGATATGCACATACAAGAAGGGCCTGATTCAATAATCCTTATTGAATTATGACTACACATAATCTTACTATGATTAAATTGTTTTCTTGGCTTAGATTCTCCTTTCCCTAACAATAATCATCTTTTCGTTTTAATGAGTTCATTATTACCATAGAAGCTTATATTAAGAAATAATAAAACCTGTAAAATTTAGATACAGAAATTGGTGAGAAAGAGGAGAGTGAAGTGGACAGAGAATCACATTTCATGACAATTTATACATTTGTCTTGACTGTACAAATGGCAACATTTCAGCCAAAAGAAGGCTTCATGTTTAGTCTGAAGAGAAATGACAGGGGAGAAACTGGGAATTTCTTCTAAGCTTCAAATGATCTTCTAGACCATTTGAGGACCAGAGACAATCTAGAGACAATTTTGCCATAATTTCAATAAAATTCTATTCTGTTACCCAAAGTGTAAGTTATAGTAATATATGACATCTCATTGTTACTCAGATGTACATGAGCTTTTATGTCTTTTCCTACAGACTCACACAGGACTTTACCCAGGAACAGTGCTCTTATAAGAATGCACATGGCTTTTAAAAGAAGTAATTCGCACAGTCTCAAACATTATTACTAAAAACCTTATAATGTTTATTTACATTTTAAGGTACTTTGTGTAAAACTAATGCATATTTGCATTCTACTTCCTAACTATTGAATCTAAACTTAGAAACCAGAATCTGTGTACACTCAGGGCATTCACAATCAAAAGTTATAGTAGTCCTCAATAATATGAAGCAAAATAGGTTTGTTTCTTAAACAATACTTAATATGGGAGGCTCTTTGTGAGGAACAACTCACACTAACCCTACTTCCTGATGCCAACATTTGTTCCTTTGAAAGAGAAGTTTAAAGCCCAGAGTTGACGATTAACATCTGACAACAGACTGTGGTGTGAGGTGTACATTCTATGACCCGGCATCTTTGTTTCCCTTAGATGTTGTATGTTGAAAACTTAACTCTCCAAGTAGAGATATTGTAAGAGATGGGTTTTGATCATTAGAAGAGAGCTCTCACAGATAGAATTGATGTACTATTGAATAGTCCAAGGAGGGAATCATTATCCTTTCTTTCAGGGAGGTTAAGATAAATATTCAATCTATGAACTAGGGAGGAATATCCAGACACCAAATTGTTAGTGCCTTTATCTTTGATTTCTTCAGAACTGAGAAAAGAAGAAGAAATTCTATCATTACAAAGCTTTTCAGCTCATGGGGATTTGTTGTTGTTGTTGTTGTTGTTGTTATAGCTGTCTGAACAGATTAAGACAATACATCAATATGAAGTTCTCTTGCCCATTAGACTAAATAAGTCTGCAGCATTTGTTCTTGCCTGTCTTCCAGACTTAGTCACAGTATGTTCTTGTTTGATAATGTGTTTTCTGATCAGAAGGTGATCTTTCTATTTAGTTTCTCCTGCTTTCTTTCTAATGATACAAGGAATCATCTAATCACATTACCAATGAATTTGGACCACCTCTGTAGTTTTTCTTTATCAGGAAACAAAACTAAAGCAATACGTAGATGAGTTGCTGTTAAGGCACTGTACTAAAGCCAGACATCTTTCCTTTTCTAGCTTCTTTCCCCAGGTTTTTATCATCAAATGTAATTATAAGTGCTATTCATGTTGTAGGTACTAAGCTAATTATTGGGTTCGTATTATGTATAATAACAACATTGGTCATTCATTTAAAATATATCAAGCATATCCCTTTTAATGATATTTATGTATTTCACTTCATTTTGTTTCAACTGGCATAAAGTAAAGGCACCTATTTATAGGATACACAGTCACATTTGATACACATTCAAACACATTGGGTATACATTAAAAAATGTGTGGGTAGTAGTATTTAAAATTTCCATTACTCATCTTAAATATCTATCTTTTTTGTGGTATAGACATCAAAAATTCTCCATCTCCATAATCTTTTTTTTTTTTGAGATAGGGTTTCTCTGTGTAGCCCTGGCTGTCCTGGAACTCACTCTGTAGGAGAGGCTGCCTCGAACTCAGAAATCTGTCTGCCTCTGCCTCCCAAGTGCTAGGATTAAAGGCATGCGCACCACTGCCCGGCTCCATCTGGGTAATCTTATTAATAATAGTCTTCTAAACTAATTCTTCCTAAATATTATACTATACTCATCGAGCACTCCAGCTTTTCCTCTGTCCCTCTGTTCAATAGTTTTATTCCCAGTGATTCTGTGAGATCAGCTATTTTAGATTCCACAAATGAGTAAGATCAGGTGAATACCTACATGCTTTGTGTGTTCTGTTTTAAAATACCCCCCCAAAGCACATAATCTATATTTTTCAAAGCCTCATAGTCTCTAAAGGCAAAATAGTTACTAAATGGTGACTGACATTACACACAAATGATCGGACCTCCCCCAACAAATAGTACTGAAATACCCAAAGAAAATGACATCTTTATTTTCTCCATGTTCATTTGTACTGTCTTATTATGCTCTTCTTTTTCCTTGTGCAGGCCAGAGAATGGCTGAATATATCAATAGCAATTGATATATTCTTAAGTAACACTCTGAAAGGATTCTAATACATCATCTTTGAAGTGCATTATGATGTTAAGATTACACATCTCACCTCGGGCTGACACCAGGCAGGGAACAGGAAAGAAGTTACAGTGTCTGTCATCACCACTAAGAAAACAGCTGAAACTCCACATGGGACAAGAACAGCGTTCAATAGGTAAAAAGTTCTTTTTGGCTTGTTTTTGTTTTATGTTTAAATCTTCACTCACTAATAATAAATGTTCCAGGGAACATTCTCTTCAGCAACCAGAAAATTGCAAAGTCTACACAAACTGATGTGAGTAGTGATTTTCCAGATTATCTATATTTGTTCTGATAAAATCAGGCTAGATAAATAACAGACACACAGACTAACAGGCAAATGATAAAGATAGATGGAGGGATAGATAGATAGAGAGAGAGAGAGAGAGAGAGAGAGAGAGAGAGAGAGAGAGATAGGTGAAAGATAGATAGATACATACCTAGAAGGATACATAGATATATGATAGATTAATAAATAGTAGATATATGCTAGATTGATGATGATGATGATGATGAGGATAGATAGATAGATAGATAGATAGATAGATAGATAGATAGATAGATAGATAGATGATAGATAGAGGCAGATATACATACATACATACATTCATAGATGGTAGATACTTATATACTCATACATAGTCATTTGCATATGCATGTAGACATACAGAGATTTTTGCTAAAGGATATAGAAGACCTAGAATAAATTAATAATTTTTTGTCCAATTTATCTATTTTCACCAATTTATCTACTTTGCAATGTAGATATTGTTGGAGGTTGGAAGACATAGTTCTATTGCCATGCAGAAGTTGATGAGTACTGTTCAACATTGCTGTAATTTTCTTTCCTGTTGTAGTAAGCACCATTGCACAAAGCAATTTCAAGGAAGGAAGGGTTTATTTCATCTTACACTTCCAGGTCACAGTCTTTCATTGAGGAAAGCCAGGACATGGATTCATCCAGTAACTAAAGCAGAAACCATGAAGGAGTACTGCTTATTGGCTCACTCCTAGAACGTGTTCTGGTAGATCTTCTCTTATTGCCCATACTCACTTGCCAGGGGTGGTGTTACTTACAGTGGGCAGAGCCTTTCCACATTTATTTTCCATCAAGAAAATCCTTAACATACATGGTCAAAGGTTAATGTGATTAAGGCAAATATTCACCTGAGATTCCTTCCTGTGTATAACTCTCAGTTGTATGGGGTTGACATTAAAATCTAGCCAGGCAAACCATGGTCATACGAAAGATAACAATTTAAAGTTAAGAAATACTAACTATCTGGAAAACGGAGAGAAGTGACCACTACTCTGTCATAATAAAAGGAACATCCATTTCTATTGAGTTGTTTGATACTGAACTGTAGGCAAAATACAGCCTGAGGTTGTACTCCTGGGATTAAGGGCTAAGGGGCAGAAATTTGAAACTCAATTTGCAGTTTTATAAATTAGCCATTGAGGAGCATATGTTAGGATGACCATGTGAAAACTCTATAAATAGTGAAATAGATAACATGAAATTAATCCTTCTTGCCCCATTAATTTGGCTTTAGACAACAAGAAAATGAATCTAGCTATATTTACACACACACACACACACACACACACACACACACACACACACACACACAAATATACCAGTAAATCTAACCCACATTATCAGGCAAGAACATCTTATGTCCCCATGGAAAGTCAGATATAATAAGTAGTTTCCAAAGACAGCCATAGTTATATACAATAGACACACAAAGATGAGGGTTATCTCAAGATATTCTATATCTTTGCAGTATTGTTAACAAAAGGACATGCATTATGGTAGAAAAATACAGTCTTGTTTTTACTTTTCCATTATACATATCTATAAGAAAGCAGAAACAAACTCATTTTCATCTGTTTAGAAGCAATATAGTCAAACTCTCAGACACTATATACTTTGCACAATGTCACGTTGGTATTTCAAAAAGGGAAGACATTTGAAGCTTTCTATGTAGGTGTAATTCAGGGTAGTTCACTGTGTGTGTTGAGGTGCAGGAAATAAATAATAGGCTTAGCAAATTTCTACAGTCTGTACTAAGTAAAGGGAAGTGGCTTGGATTAATGACTATGTCGAAATCAATGCCATCCTTTTTCCCTTTTGAGTGTGTCTGGGACTTCACACTAGGCTAATAAAACGTTGCCTGGAAGTCATCATTAGAGAAACTGCTTTACTAACTAAGAATGTAAATAAGAAAAAGTCACAATTTGCAGTGTATTGATTGTTTTAAGGGATTGTCTCAAAGCACAATTTACATAAACTAATTAAGGATGAACTCAACAATCTTGCTTCTATGGATAACCTCAAGCCATGGGTTCCTATCCCTGCAGAGGAATACTGCAAAAGTTTCTGGATATTCACACAGCAATTCTTACCACAAACACTTCCAACACAATAAGGATTCTATGCCATAATGTTGATATCATATCCACTATACCATACCATGTGTCCAAATTAAAGTAATACTGAGACTTCCCTTCAAACAAGTATATATGTATATATGTATAAATGTTGTTAATACTTACCAAAGAAGAAACAAATATACATTATTTTGTTCCTGTTTTCTAGATCCTGTAAAAATATTGTGTCTGTCCAATAGGAAATAGTGTAGCATGATTTTTTTATTTGCAAGATTTTAATAGTAAAGTTTATTTTAAAAGAATATTTTCAATATTGCAAATTAAAACATCTCCAAAATACCAGAACTTTGAACACAGATGCTGTCCTCAGGGAGGAAAAAAGAAGGGGGAAAAGAAAAAAAAATGAAAGCAATACTAGAGCTTGTAACTACTAAAGAATAATTTTGAACAAAGTTTTGTTTAGGTGATGTAAAATTAGTACCATATAGAAAAATGTGAGCCTGTCATGATGTAGTGATTCTACAGTCATATGCTGGTAGTTCAGTTTGAGACAGATCAGAGAAGACAAAATTAAGACAGCACCTTTGCAAACACAATTCTACTAATCAAACTATGTGGTTGGGCAGCAAACAAATGCATCTTGCCAGGGCATTCTTCTTAAAGAACTAAGTAATAGTTTATAGTGGGGACAGAATAATGCCTAGTCAAAGAAAATGGGCATCACGTTATGCAATGAAGATCTTCTCTTGGCAAGAAGCTGCCACTGGACTTATCAGAATCTCATGCCACCAAGTACCTAAAGGTGAATTTCAACCTATTTTATGTATTTTCTAAAACCACTGAATTTTCCTCTGTTTTGGTTCCTTTCCCATTTTAATCTGAGCCACAGAGGAGCCCACATAGCATCCAGGATAATACAGAGGCAGGAGGAAACTGACTCCCTAGATCTCATCAAATTGGGACAAAGGACTTCAACTAGAATGGACTGTCCTGATAGTTTGTCTATAACATAGTGCAGTGGCTGTTTCTTTGGCAGTGTCTTAGTTACAATTTTAATTGGTGTGAAGACACTATGACCATGACAACTCTTATAAAGGAAAACATTTCACTGGGGCTGGCCATTATCATCATGGCAGAAAGCATTGCAGCTTGAAGGTAGGCTTGGTGCTGGAGGAGGAACTGACAGTTCTACATCTTGATCCACAGGCAGTGGGGAAATATTGTGAGCTACTGGGCCTGGTTTTGAGCTTCTGAGACGTCAAAGCCCACCCACTAATGATACCCATCTTCCAACAAAGCCACAGATACTCCATCAAGGCCACACATCCAAATAGTGACACTCCTTAGGAATCAGTGCAGTCCATTTTCTTGCACAGCACTATACAGAAATAGAAAAATAGATGACAGGCACATTAGTAGCTCACATTTCCATCTTTTTTCTCATATATGTGATAAAAATCTTTAGTGATTAAATGATAGAGATATAGGTCAGTTGGTAGTATGACTGCCCAGCATGTGTGGTCCTGGATTTGATGTCCAGAGGACATAAAACAAAGCCTGAAGGATATGTCTGGAAACCCAGAATATGAAAGCAGGGCAGGGCAGAGTATTGGGAGTCCCAGAACTTTGAGTTTCAAGCCAGTCTGGAAAACATAATATCCTGTTTTATAAAAGACAAAAAAGAAGGGAGAAAAGCAAAGAAAATATGGAGACAGTCTACAGAGAATATATTTTGAGGCTTTAAGTATAGTCTCTTCTGGCCTTGCAAGAATGATAAAGAAGACAGTCAGACCATGTTACTGTCAACTCTAGTAAAATTGCCAGTGACATGGACACTTGAGTTGTTGAAAAATGTACGGAGTCTACCCATTCTTTTAACCCAACATTTAACAAAGCTTTCTGAATACATTACATATGGCATGTATCAACTTCTGACATTTGGCCAATAATGACGGATAGAAATTCAACTTGGAAAATTAGATATGAAGGGCATACTAAGCCATTAACAATTTTTATTATTTAACATTAGCAGCAGTACACAAGTAATCTAGTGTGACACAGTTGGTGAAGAGATTGAAACCATTGTGGCCATCAGGAATTCAGGGAGGGTGTTTACTGCAGAGAAGGATTGAGTTTTCAGTGCTTTCCGGAGTTATGGGGGGGAGGGGGCTAATCAGTGTTCTGCCAGGGCCGCAATATATACAGGCCATAGTCCCAGAAAATGAAGATTGCATCAGCCAGAGAAATGTAGTGTGTTGTTGCTAAAGCTAAGTATTTTCATTAGAAAAACAAGTCACCAATAATTAGATATCATTGTTCATCATGTTCTAGAACTGTTGAGCCTAGCCAGGGTAATATACAAAGAATACACAGGCAGCAATTTCTTTCCTTCAAGACAAAACTATCCCATTTTGATTATCTTCAAACAACAACAACAACAACAAAAATCAACAAACTATGTTGTGATTTGAAACTCAAAAGGCCCCCAAAGGCAGTGTAGTAAAGGTTTGGACTCTGGGGTACGGCTTGTGGAAGGCAATATGTGGCACCTTGTGGCAAAAAAAAAAAAAAAAGTCTTAAGGAAGACATTAGAATCCTGACTTCTGAGTGAGTGTTCTCATGTGCTCTTTTCCTTCTCAAACTCCCTCTCTCTTTCCTTCCACCCTCTCTCCCTGCCTGTCTCCCTCCCTGCATCAATTGCTCAATCTCTCCACTCCTCTGTCTCTTCTCCTATATCTTTCTCTATCCCTTCCTCTCCCCATCCTTTCTCTATTTCCTTGCCATTCTTCCTTTTCAGATTCCCACCAATAGCATATTCTCTTCTTCATTGGCCCAAACCAGCAAAGTCAAGTGAAACTTCAGATATCATGATGGAAAAATGAATGTTTCTTTCTTTACAGTTGTTGAGACTCTATTGAATATGTAAATTGATCTTGAGGAGATGGGCATCATTCTAATAATATACTTCTAATCATGAACACAGTAGATAATGTCATTTAAACAGGCTTTCACCATTGAAATACCTCTCAACAGGTTTGTGAACGTAAAATAGTTTAGTTTACAATAATAGAAACATGGAAGCAACCTCTTTCTCCTCTTCTATTGGGAAAACACTTGAATTTCAAACCAGTGAGTGCTCTCCTAAATTCTTATTGATTTTATCATAGTGACACCAATCTCACCAGCACACATAGACACAACTGCCAAACAAACAAACAAACAAACAAACAAACAAACAAACAAAATGTGCTTGGGATGATTATCATTACTGGTTAGAATATGGCCTTATCACTAATAAGAGATGATAAGCAGTGATTATCCTACAGAACTCAAACTGAACCTAAGAGAGGCATCACTTGACTTAGGTGTTCTAGGCAAGGAAGAAATGGGTTGAGCAAATACTCATTATTAGAACATGATGCTCCCAAAGGAACTTGCTAGCACAAGGCAAAAGCTTTATATCTGCCCTGCCCCATTCTGCAGGTGCACACAGTGCTATTGGGCTCTTGAAGTGTGGCTAATGCAACTGAGAAAGTGAATATGAATTGTATTTAACTTCCACTAATTAAATTTTAAATTTAAGTGGCCACATGAGGCTACTAGAGAGTGGGAAATCACTAAAGCTTTAGCAGACAAAGACAGGATGTGAACTGATTTTAAGGTGTATGAATCTGGCAGCATTGTTTAGGGACTTCTAGAAAGAAATGAGATGGTCACTCAAGAACATAAATTGATCTGGAGAAATTGACGTGTTTGAAATGATACACTACCAATTACAACTATGATAGACAGTTCTATTCAGTTAAAACTTCACTTTAAACATCTCTCAACAAGGCTTTTAAAGTAGAAGCAACATGGCTTGTAGCAATCAAAACATGGAAGCATCCCAAATGTCCATCAACTTGTCATGCCTATGGAAATACATATTGTACTTAGCCAAATAGATCTAGTTGTTTACAACAATACAAATGATAGTAAGTAAACAAAAACACAATATAAAATACATAGTATTATAGCATACATAAAGTATAAGTGCAGGTCAATAAAGTAGATTATTTATGTGCATAGTAAAACCAGAAACACAAATAAATAATTTAGTAGAGAAGAAGGAAGATGCCTTCACATGCAGAATGAATGCTCTTGCTTCATCAGCATTTATTGGGCAGTTATTAATTTGGTTACCCTCTAAATTAGGTGATAGATTTATAGATGCTGAATTTATAATCACTTATTCTACTGGAATGTCTACCTTTTACACTTCTCAGGATGTGTAGCACAGTCACTAAGGAAAAATGTTTGAAATTTAATACAAATCAAAGCTAAGTGTTAAACCTTAAAATCAGCAGAGATGACCATGCAAAACCATAACCTCCAGTTCTCTGTACATGCTTTTGATATCTATCATTCAAGACTAGAGCCAGTCTGGTTTGCTACCCCCAGATTTAGGGAGTCTTGGTGACTTACAATGGGGGTCTCAGGTGTTAGTAAGCATGCCACATGCAAAAGTGTGAAAAGTGACGGTATATTGGAGCTTGCTTTTCATACACCTGTTTCGTAGAAAATGGATCCACCATATGCTAGAGTCACTTGGCTCAATATTGCTGCTAATTATAGCAAACCATCAAACACTAGTCTAGAAGTCTCCAGTTCCTATTAACTGAATGAATCTACATGAAGGGGATAGCCTAAGACACAGGAAGGAAATTCCTGGCTAAGTGTAGGCCACATGACAAAATACAGGATATTAGCAAAACCCAGCTATTTCAAGTTACTGAGTTTTCGGTTATCTAGGTAACAAAGCAGCAGGCTATTTCTCATTTCCCAGCAACCAAAATTTTAGCTCAGTTTAAGGATTCTAAATACAAGAATTTCTCAGTAAACAGAAAACACAGTAAAATCCATAGTTTCTATGTTATGTTCCACATCTACCAACAAAAGAAAAGAATAACAAGGAAACTCTGACTAGCCTGATGACTAGCTACAAGCAGGAATTCATCAGATGTGTCCTTTAAAATAACATTAGGTTCAAAATTAAAACTATAGTTTCAACTCTGCAAGTCACAGAAAAGCTCCAAGCCAACAAAATAATTAAGGTAGCTGGTTATGATGGCACGTGCCTGTAATTCCAGAACTCAAGAAACGGAAGCAGGAAAGGGCAGAGAATCCAAGGCTAGTCTGGGATACATAGTGAGTTATAGGCAGCCTAGGCTATAATGTGAGACAGTATTAAAAAAGAAAAAGCAAAAAGAAAAAAAGAAAAGGAAAGGAAAAGAAAAATGGGTGATAAAGAGGGATGGTAAAGATTTCAAGAAAATTCAGGACAGGACCAGGGAAAATATTAACCAGATAATTTGCTCTCTGATGCAAATCATCATTGTGATAAAGACATATCTTTGAAACAGTTTTTTGGAAGTGGTTCTGTTATAGTTGACTTGTGAGTAAATCTATAAACCCCATATATTATTTAAAATGTATTTATATGATTAAATAAACGAAAGGATAAGTCTTTAAGGCATATATGAGTTGAGGACAATTTATTTTGCTAAAATGCTAAAACTTCATGCTTTCTTTACTTTTTAATTTTTTTTCCCATTGGAGATTCTTACTGCCTTCCCCATTACAATAGTTTTAATTTTCATTGATTGGATAAATGAAAAGCTAGGACATTTGTGAGACATACTTCCTTTTTTAAAATTTTTTATTAGATAGCCTCTTCATATACATTTCAAATGCTATCCCAAAAGTCCCCCAGACCCTCTCCCTGCCCTGCTCCCCTACCTACTCACTCCCACTTCTTGGCCCTGGCGTTCCCCTGTACTGGTGCATATAAAGTTTGCAAGACCAAGGGGCCTCTCTTCCCAATAATGGCCGATTAGGCCATCATCTGCTATATATGCAGCTAGAGACACGAGCTCTGGGGGGTACTGATTAGTTCATATTGTTGTTTCACCTATAGGGTTGCAGACCCCTTCAGCTCCTTGGGTACTTTCTCTAGGTCTGCCATTGGGGGCCCTGTGTTCCATCCAATAGCTGACTGTGAGCATCCACTTCTGTATTTGCCAGGCACTAGCATAGCCTCACACGAAACAGCAATATCAGGGTCATTTCAACAAAATCTTGCTGGCATTTGCAATAGTGTCTAAATTTGGTGTCTGATTATGGGATGGATCCCTAGGTAGGGCAGTCTCTAGATGGCCCATCTTTCATGTTTGCTCCAAACTTTGTCTCTGTAACTCCTTCCATGGGTATTTTATTCCCTATTCTAGGGAGGAATAAAGTATCCACGAATTGGTCTTCCTTCATGTTGAGTTTTTTGTGTTTTGCAAATTGTATCTTGGGTATACTAGGTTTCTGAGCTACTATCCACTTATCAGTGAGTGCATATCAAGTGATTTCTTTTGTGATTGGGTTACCTCACTCAGGATGATATCCTCCAGATACATCCATTTGCCTAAGAATTTCATAAATTCATTGTTTTTAATAGCTGAGTAGTACTCCATTGTGTAAATGTACCAATTTTTCTGTCTGTACCCATTCTTCTGTTGAGGGACATCTAGGTTCTTTCCAGCTTCTGGCTATTATAAATAGGGCTGCTATGAACATAGTGGAGCATGTGTCTTAACTACAAGTTGGAACATATTCTGGGTATATGCCCAGGAGAGGTATTGCTGGATCTGCCAGTAGTAATGTGTCCCGTTTTCTGAGGAACCGCCAAACTAATTTACAGAGTGGTTGTACAAGCTTGCAATTCCAACAACAATGGAGGAGTATTCCTCTTTCTCCACATCCTTACCAGCATCAGGTGAATTTTTGATCTTAATCAATCCGACTGGTGTGAGGTGGAATCTCAGGGTTGTTTTGATTTGCATTTCCCTGATGATTAAGGATGCTGAACATTTTTTAGGTGCTTCTCAGCCATTTGGTATTCCTCAGGTGAGAATTATTTGTTAAGCTCTGAGCCCCATTTTTAATGGGGTTATTTGATTTTCTGGAGTCCACCTTCTTGAGTTCTTTATATATGTTGGATATTAGTCCCCTATCTGATTTAGGATAGGTAAAGATCCTTTTCCAATCAGTTGGTGGTCTTTTTGTCTTATTGATGGTGTCTTTTGCCTTACAGAAGCTTTGCAGTTTCATGAGGTCCCATTTGTAAATTCTTGATCTTACAGCACAAGCCATTGCTGTTCTATTCAGGAATTTTTCCCCTGTGCCCATATCTTCAAGGCTTTCCCCCACTTTCTCCTCTATAAGTTTCACTGTTTCTGGTTTTATGTGCAGTTCCTTGATCCACTTAGATTTGACTTTAGTACAAGGAGATAGGAATGGATCAATTTCCATTCTTCTACATGATAACCACCAGTTGTGCCAGCACCATTTGTTGAAAATGCTGTCTTTCTTCCACTGGATGGTTTTAGATCCCTTGTCAAAATCAAGTGAACATAGGTGTGTGGGTTCATTTCTGGGTCTTCAATTCTATTCCATTGATCTACCTATCTGTCGCTGTACCAGTACCATACAGTTTTTATCACAATTGCTCTGTCATAAAGCTTTAGGTCAGGCATGGTGATTCCACCAGAGGTTCTTTTATCCTTGAGAAGAGTTTTTGCTATCCTAGGATTTTTGTTATTCCAGATGAATTTGCAAATTGCCCTTTCTAACTCTATGAAGAATTGAGTTGGAATTTTGATGGGGATTGCATTGAATCTGTAGATTGCTTTTGGCAGGATAGCCATTTTGACTATTTTAATCCTGCCAATCCATGAGCATGGGCGATCTTTCATCTTCTGAGATCTTCTTTAATTTCTTTCTTCAGAGACTTGAAGTTTTTATCATACAGATCTTTCACTTCCTTAGTTAAAGTCACACCAAGGTATTTTATATTTTTTGTGACTATTGTGAAGGGTGTTGTTTCCCTAATTTCTTTATCATCCTGTTTATCTTTTGTGTAGAGAAAGGCCACTGATTTTTTTTTTTGAGTTAATTTTATATCTAGCTACTGCACTAAAGCTATTTATCAGGTTTTGGATTTCTCTGGTGGAATTTTTTGGGTCACTTATATATACTATCATATCATCTGCAAATAGTGATAATTTGAATTCTTCCTTTCCAATTTGTATCTCCTTTATCTCCTTTTCTTGTCGAATTGCTCTGGCTAGTATTTCAAGTACTGTATTGAATAAGTTTGGAGAAGGTTGCCAGCCTTGTCTAGTCCCTGATTTTAGTAGGATTGCTTCCAGCTTCTCACCATTTACTTTGATGTTGGCTACTGGTTTGCTGTATATTGCTTTTATTATGTTTAGGTATGGGCCTTGAATTCCTGATCTTTCCATTACTTTTATCATGAATGGGTGTTGGATTTTGTCAAATGCTTTCTCTGCATCTAACGAGATGATCATGTGGTTTTTGTCTTTGAGTTTGTTTATATAGTGGATTACATTGATGGATTTCCGTATATTAAACCATCCCTGCATCCCTGGGATGAAGCCTACTTGATCATGATGGATGATCGTTTTGATATATTCATGGATTTGGTTTGCGAGGATTTTATTATTTTTGCATTGATATTCATAAGGGAAAATGGTCTGAAGCTCTCTTTCTTTGTTGGATCGTTGTGTGGTTTAGTTATCAGAGTAATTGTGGCTTCATAGAATGAATTGGGTAGAGTACCTTCTGTTTCTATTTTGTAGAATAGTTTGAGGAGAGTTGGAATTAGGTCTTCTTTGAAGGTCTGGTAGAACTCTGCACTAAACCGATCTGGTCCTTGGCTTTTTTGGTTGGGAGACTATTAATGACTGCTTCTATTTCTTTAGGGAATATGGAACTGTTAAGATAGTTAATCTGATCTTGATTGAACTTTGGTACCTGGTATCTGTCTAGGAAGTTGTCCATTTCATCCAGGTTTTCCAGTTTTGTTGAATAGAGCCTTTTGTAGTAGGATCTGATGATGTTTTGGATTTCCTCAGGATCTGTTGTTATGTCTCCTTTTTGAATTCTGATTTTGTTAATTAGGATACTGTCCCTGTGCCCTCTAGTTAGTTTGGCTAAGGGCTTATCTATCTTGTTGATTTTCTCAAAGAAACAGCTCCTGGTTTGGTTGATTCTTTGAATAGTTCTTCTTGTTTCCACTTGGCTGGTTCCTGCCCTAAGTTTGATTATTTCCTGACGTCTACTCCTCTTGGGTGAATTTGCTTCCTTTCATTCTATAGCTTCTAGGTGTGCTGTCAGACTGCTAGTGTATGCTCTCTCTAGTTTCTTTTTGGAGTCACTCAGGGCTATGTGATTTCCTCTTAGGACTGCTTTCATTGTGCCCCTTAAGTTTGGGTATGTTGTGGCTTCATTTCCATTAAACTCTAAAAAGTCTTTAATTTCTTTCTTTATTTCTTCCTTTACTAAGGCATCATTGAGTAGAGTGTTGTTCAGTTTCCACGTGAATGTTGGTTTTCTATTATTTATGCTGTTATTGAAGATCAGCCTTAGTCCATCCTGATCTGATAGGATGCATGGGACAATTTCAATATTTTTGTATCTGTTGAGGCCTGTTTTGTGACCAATTATATGGTCAATTTTGGAGAAGGTACCATGAGGTGCTGAGAAGAAGGTATATCTTTTTGTTTTAGGATAATTCTGTAGATATCTGTTAAATCCATTTGTTTCAAAACTTCTGTTAGTGTCCATGTGTCTATGTTTAGTTTCTTATTCCAGGGTCTGTCCATTGGTGAGAGTTGGGTGTTGAAGTTTCCCACTAGTATTGTGTGAGGTGCAATGTGTGCTTTGAGGTTTACTAAAGTGTCTTTACTGAGTGTGGCTGCCCTTGTATTTGGAGCATAGATATTTAGAATTGAGAGTTCATCTTTGTAGATTTTACCTTTGATGAGTATGAAGTGCCCCTCCTTGTCTTTTTTTTTTGATAACTTTGGGCTGGAAGTCGATTTTATTCGATATTAGAATGGCTACTCCAGCTTGTTTCTTTCAGACCATTTGCTTGGAAATTGTTTTCATGCCTTTTACTCTGAGGTAATGTCTGTCTTTATCCCTGAAGTGGGTTTTCTGTAAGCAGCAAAATGTTGGGTCCTGTTTGTATAGCCAGTCTATTACTCTACTTTATTAGGGAATTGAGTCCATTGATGTTAAGTGAAATCAAAGAAAAGTAATTGTTGCTTCCTGTTACTTTTATTATTAAAGTTGAGATTCTGTTCTTGCGGCTGTCTTCTTTTAGGTTTGTTGAAGGATTACTTTCTTGCTTTTTCTAGGGTGTAGTTTTCCTCTTTGTGGTGGTGTTTTCCCTTTATTATCCTTTGAAGGGCTGGATTCATGGAAAGATATTGTGTGAATTTGGTTTTATCACAGAATGATTTGGTTTCTCCATCTATGGTAATTGAGAGGTTTGCTGGGTGTAGTAGCCTGGGCTAGCATTTCTGTTCTCTTAGTGTCTGTATAACATCTGTCCAGGATTTTCTGGCTTTCATATTCTCTGGTGAGAAGTCTGGAGTAATTCTTTTATTTATTTATTTATTTATTTGGGTATTTATTTCATTTACATTTCCAATGCTATCCCAAAAGTCCCCCACACGCTCCCCCACCCACTCCCCCACCCATCCACTCCCACTTCTTGGCCCTGTCGTTCCCCTGTACTGAGGCATATAAAGTTTGCACAACCAATGGGCCTCTCTTTCCACAGATGATAGGCCTGCCTTTATATGTCACTTGACATTTTTCCCTTACTGCTTTTAATATTCTGTCTTTGTTTCGTGCATTTGTTGTTCTGATTATTGTGTCAGTAGGAATTTCTTTTCTGGACCAGTCTATTTGGAGTTCTGCAGGCTTCTTGTATGTTCATGGGCATCTCTTTCTTTAGGTATGGGAAGTTTTCTTCTATAATTTTGCTGAAGCTATTTGCTGGTCCTTTAAATTGAAAAATCTTCATTCTCATCTACTCCTATTATCAATAGGTTTGGTCTTCTCATTGTGTCCTGGATTTTCTGGATGTTTTGAATTAGGATCTTTTAGCACTTTGCATTTTCTTTGATTGTTGTGTCCATGTTCCCTATGGAATCTTCTGCACCTGAGATTCTCTCTTCCATCTCTTGTTTCTGTTGCTGATGCTCACATCTATGGTCCCTGATTTCTTTCCTAAGGTTTCTATCTCCAGAGTTGCCTCCCTTTTGTGTTTTCTTCATTGTTTCTACTTCCATTTTTAGATCTTGGATGGTTTTGTTCAATTTCATCCCCTGTTTGGTTGTGTTTTCCTGTAATTCTTTAAGGGATTTTTGTGTTTCTTCTACCCGTTTAGCAGTGTTTGCCTGTAGATCTTTAAGGGCTTCTACCTGTTTAGCAGTGTTCTCCTGTAATTCCTTGGGGGATTTTTGTGCTTCCTCTTTAAGGGCTTCTACCTGTTTAGCAGTCTTCTCCTGTATTTCTTTAAGCGAGTTACTAATGCCCTTCTTAAAATCTTCTACCACCATCATGAAATATGATTTTAAATTTGTGTCTTGCTTTTCGGGTGTGTTGGGGTATCCAGGACTTGCTGTGGTGGGCGTACTGGGTTCTGATGATGTCCAGTGGTCTTGGCTTCTGTTAGTAAGATTCTTATGTTTGCCTTTCTCCATCTGGTAATCTCTGGTGTTAATCTTCAAGCTGTCTTTGGCTGGAGCTTGATCCTCCTGTGATTCTGTTAGCCTCTGTCAGTACTCCTAGGAGTCCAACTCTCACCTGAGTTCCAATGGTCAGAGCACTCTCTGCAGGCAAGCTCTCCTCTTGCAGGGCAAGTGTCCAGAAGTCTGGAGCTCTGATACACCTCCTGAGTCGTGGGGTCAGAGCCCTCCCTGTAGGCCCCACTCTCCTCTGGCAAGGAATGTGCCCAGGGGTCTGGGTCTCAGGTCTGCCTCCCAGCTGAGGCTGAAGGCCCAACAGGACCCTGTCCAAGAATCTCTGTTGCTTCTGTCACCCACGTGCTCTCAGGTTCTCAGGTGATCACGAGGTCCTGGTTATGCTAGGAGTCCTTAGGCATGGAGAGTCATCTGGGGCCCCAGAAGCCCTCGACCGGGTTCACGTAAAAGATGGCTGGACTGGCCAGGACCCGAACGGATCCCAGCCTCTGGTTGGGTGGGGCTCCTCCGTCCCTGCCCCTGCTGGCACAAGACCCTCCTTGACTCTCTGGAGCTGATGTTGCGCTCTACTCACCCATGATCTTGAGGTAATCCTGAAGTGCTGCAGCATGGAGAGTCTGGTGGCCTTCACTGGGTTCAGAACAAAGAAGGCAGGGGTGGCCCCGACCAGAACGGATCCCTGAGACATACGTTCTTGTGTGTTTTTAAATGTATTTACAGAGAGGAGAAACTGAGTGTGGGTGGTACCATCCCACAGGCTAGGACCAAGTATCAGAGACTCTGTGTGTGTATTGGGGGTGGGGGGGAGTGAGATGAGAAAAAGCCAAATGAGCATCAAAAATGTCCATTCTCTGTTTCCTAATATATTCACAGGTGAATAAACAACCTCACACACCTTCAACCATGCTCTCTCTGCTTTGAAGGACTTCACTTTCAGCACTGAGCAGATAACTTGCCTTCATGAAATTGTTCCTTGACAGCTATTTGCTCACAAACATTAAAGAAGTAACTATATACACATTATTTTAAATCATTTGTTAAAAAATTTAAAGAGATGTTAACTTGGAACATATAGCAAGATGGCATAGAAGGAAGAGTCTGATGACCTGAGTCCAATCCTGAAACCCATATTAAGGTGCTGTAAATAAATATGTCTTCTCTTCACCTGAAGTAATTGTCCTCTCATAGGCTTCCTGCTGAATAAGCTCATCCTTTCCAGTTCTTTCTCAACTTTGGTTGGCTGATTCAACTCAGTTGTCATAAACCAAACTCTTCTCCAAGCTGACTGATCCAAACTGGATTCTCTCCAATTCTGGATAAATTGCTTTGCTTGAGCTCAAACTGACTCTAGCAATTTGTTCTAATTATCTGACTATTCTGTCTTCATCTGCAACCCTTCTCTGTAAAGCTGTCCCAGAAAAACTTCCTCTGAACTCCATGAACTGAATTGCCACCAACTCATCTCCACTGTACCGCCTCTCAACCCCTTCCCGAGTGCTGGGATTAAAGGAATGTACCACCATGCTTGAATCTAAGATATTTTGTACCTGGAACTTGCTCTGTTCCAGGCTTGCCTTGAAGTCAAAGATCTGTTTGTCTATGCTTCCTTGGCTTAAAGGCTTGTCTGGATTAAAATCTCTCTATAAGTTGCACAAAGTTGACCTCTTACCTGAATACATAAGCTGTAGCATCAGAGCACCCCACTTCACAAATGTTATGCACACCGAGGGAGAGAGAGAACGGAAGAGAGGGTCTGAAGGAGAGAGGGAGAGACCCAGAGAGGAAACCTAAATTGTATTTACTTATTCATTTTTAATATTTCTGGATAACCCAGACTGGCCTTAAATTTGTCACTTTTGGTCTCCAGAATGTTAGAATAATGGGTGTGAATCAGCATGTCCAGAACTTTAAGTTTCACTCATATGTGTATATATTATTTTAATATATATTAAAGTAATGGTAAATTTTAATAGTAACACACATAAACACCTACACAGGTGTGTGTGTGTGTGTGTGTGTGTGTGTGTGTGTGTGTGTGTGTGTGTGTGTGTAGAAAGAGAGAGAGAGAGAGAGAGAGAGAGAGAGAGACTTATTTCTATTCACAATTTTATACATGATCATACTAATCTAAAACCGAACAATTGAACTGCCTGGATGTCCTGCCGACCCTGAATGTAACAATACAAAGGCAAAGCTATGTTCCCTGTTGATAAGTGCACAGACTGAAGCAGCAGAAGTGGGCAACAGCGTGCTTTGCTTCGGGAAGCATCTTTAACCTAACCCCTAACCGTGTGCATTCCTTTCCTCTTCTTTTTACAACTTTTAGGGCATTTTCTCTTGCTCTAGTATAGTCGTCATTGTTTCCCCTCTTAGCTCAACTTAGGTATGTTGAAGGTATGGATTATTTGTTACGGTTTTGATTCTTCAGTGTAGTTTGGTCATGAAAATCATTTCATGTATCCACTGAGTAACTTTAAGCTTTAGAATCCAGTCTTACAGCTTCAATCAGTAAACTCAACTTCCTTCCGCACGAGCATATATGTCTGTAGGTAGAAGTGGGTTTAATTTGGCTAAAATGTTCTGAAGACTATGGGTGTGGAGCTTTGGTCTGTGTCTATGCATTGCAGTGCTAAATTCTGTAGCAGAAAGTCTAGTCAGTTTTTGTTGTGCAAATCTTGTTCCTTAATTTAAAACTATTGGTTTCATAAAAAACGGTGCAGCCAACTCCTGGAGGGATTAGATGCAAACAGGTTTTGAGTTAGCTGGTTGGGGGTTGCAGAGAGAGAAGAAGCACAGATGTTCAAGGGAAAGAGGAGGAGTCCGCCTTAGAGGAGATGGACCATGAGCACATGGCCAGGAGAACAGCAAGGATTTCCACCTCTGGGGGAAGTAGTCCTGCCAGCAGTTAGAAAAGTAGGTTATGGCTAACCCCAAGTAATCGTCAAAGCCAAGTAAAATAACAATAGTCTGAGTCTCCTTCATTCATAAGCTAGACTGGGATAAGTTTAAATTGGGTCAACTACATATGGGCTGTGGAGACTATAGAGTGAAGGTTTGGAAAACTACCTGTGCTTGTGGTACTGGCATCTCATAAAGCCTAAAGCACATTTCTGCAGAATACAGAATGGCAGTTACAGGAAGGAGAGAAAGGGAACCAAGAGGTGTTGGAACAACTGAAGAAAACACAATGGAACTTATAAGTGAGTCGAATGTCTTACAAACTGATATGCAGGCATGGCTGTGCAAAGCTGAGGAAGGACCCTGGTGCACCTGAGAAACTGCAGTGCTGCGTGCATTAGCAAACACACTCCAGATGGCCTTCCTTTACAAATGCTGTGTAGCTAGCAGACATCACACTGAAGACCTTAGATTTGTTCTTTTTTATCACACATAAAGCATGCCTTAAAATTTGTTTTCTATATTTGCCTAGCTAATATTTCCTGATTTGATTTTTGTTAATTTCTGTACTTTCGTGTAAGTAGCTTTGCACCCTTTTTTAAACAAATGAAGTATATATATATATATATATATATATATATATATATATATATATTCAATGAAATAACAATATTTTAAGGACCAAATGAAAGAAGAACAAAGAAACAGTCATTTCTAAGCAATGTAGCTTTTGTTGTTGACTGACATTAATAATAACAATATTTAAAGTGTATATAAAATTGTATCTTTTCAAGAGTAACCCAAAAACTATTCTTCTAGATAAGATTTAAAAAAAATTAAGAGCGTAACTGCCCAGGCAAACAGGCAAAAACATCAAAATAAAGCTACTGCCGCTAATGATTTAGAATTTGTTTATTCAGGTTTAGGGCTGTTCTCCCAGTATACATTCTGATATGACTAAGGCTTCCTAACCACACAGATAAAGTCATCACCGTTGAGAGCATCACGGTGCCCAAGTGTTTAACTAATGCCATCCATTAGGTTTTTATGCTGTACAAAATCATCTGTTGTAACATCATTACTGACCTAAAGTGTTGTCAAGAGTCACAAATATTGTGCTATACTAAAAAAAAAGCTATAGGTCTTTTATTATTAAACTGTTGTTCATCTATTTAAGCATAGGAATATTTGTATTATCTCAGAAACATAAAAGAAAACATTTGAAATAATAAATAAAATGAAAATTAAGGGTTGAAGAAACTTTGCTATAGCCTGGTATACTTTGTACTCCTTGCTAGTTCTTCATTCTCCTTTCCCTTGTGTGTGTATAATTTCCTATCAATGATGAGAGTGCTTCCATTGGCTGCTATCAAAATTTCAGTGATAAGATTTTATAACTAAGTGGGATTGTTAAATCAAAGGTAGTGGTAATCACAGAATATGATTCCCGATTAACAATAGAAACCTCTCATCTTCCCAAAATAGAGACTTCAATATACACACACGCATTTAAGTGCTGAATAGAGTCAGTGCTCAGAGTTCCCTGTATTTTATGAGCTTTATAAATTTCTGAGGATCATGTAAAATTCTTGGCATGTGTCACCTAGGTAGGTTAAAAGAAAAAAACAGTAAAGATATCAAAACTGTGTTCCATGCAATACGTTAAAAATAATGCGTTCACGTATCTAACGTTACTTGCCAGGTCAATGGTACAAACTACACAGTTAGGATGAGTGGCTAGTATGGGGATTTAGGAAATATTTCTGAACTACTGTGCCTGATTGATTGTAAACCTTATAGGCTATCATTCCGGATTTTATTAAAGGTGTCATTTTATGATAAATATGAACCAAAAGCTAGCTTTCGGTATCTGTAACACCAGTACGATGTTTTTGGTGATCACACCGTAGTGTAGCTGCTGTTATTTTTTAACCAGTTCTGTTTGCTTTTTATTCTAAATTGTGAATTTTAAAAATGCTAGGATTCAGTGAGATCAGTCATTTCAGGGGCAAATGGAAAGTGCAGGACAGAAGTCTTACCGGCTCTCGCAGAAGTATCCCCACGTTTGTTATTTATTTACTCGCCGATTCCTGGAATGATTATGTGTGTGTGTGTGTGTGTGTGTGTGTGTGTGTGTGTGTGTGTGTGTGTGTGTGTGTGTGTTTAGCTTAGAATAGAAGTGAGTGACATTGTTTGGAAGGTGGGAAACTGCAGCACTTAGGGGAGAGAGGACAGACTCTCAGTCCCAAGCACAGGAAGAGTGCCGAACAGGCTAAACATTATAGACCCGAGGTTCTTTCCTGGACCAGGAAAAAAAAATGTGGGGCTATGTTGACGAAAAGTCTGTATTGACGTGCTAAAAAAACTGTCATGACAGTTCATAAAATAATTAACCCTAAATGCCTAGGAATACGTCCACCAGAAATGCTTACCGTTGCTTCATTTTAAATTCTGAATCTAAAGTCACTGTCAACCCGTGTCTTTCTCTCCAGTCAGTACTACTTAGCACACGCCAAGTATTAAGCTACTTTCTGTTTATACACCCGTGACCGTGTCACAGGCATCACGGTACGGTTAAGAACAAATCTTACCTTCATGTATTTCAAGTGGGATCCATATTATCTCCTAATTACTAACCCCCGCATCATTAATAATGCTAAATGTTACCCATAAGATTGTAATGTAGAATGTAGGCACCAATATTTGGAGAGCCCCTTTGAAATCTCTATCTTTTCTCTGCCCCCACTAATGGATTTAAGATGATTAAATTGCAAACGGCAGGACTGCAAGGTGATGTTTTGACAAAATGAGCTTGGTTGTTTGGAAGCAGCCCCGGAGCAGCCACTCTGAATCGGGGCCTTGTGAGTGTCTCTGTAAAGCAGATAGAACTTCATGATATATTTAAATCCTTTTCCGCAAACATTTCCCTGATTTGTTGCCAAGCCATCACTGAATTTAGTAATCCAGACAGATTACCAGAGGGGGCCTATTTTTAGGGTCCGTCTGTTGCTGTGGCGGTTGCAGCTGATCGGATTATGGCTCCATCCTACCCAAGTAGAATGCATTGATGCTTCAAGAGAAACCTCACTCCACTCCTGTAATTACAATGTCAGACTCTGAGCTGGATATTTCTCTCTGAATTTATTTTGTAGCTCTGTTGTGGCCAATCCATTATTAACTCCTGAGACGGTGTGTTGTCCTTTAGCTTTGCTCTGAGCCTCTCTCTCTCTCTCTCTCTCTCTCTCTCTCTCTCTCTCTCTCTCTCTCTCTCTCTCTCTCTCTCCCTCTCTGTCGTGTTGGAGGCGAGTAGGTAATAGTAAATTCATGCTATGGGTCACAGAGGACATATATAATTTTTCTTACTCAGAGGGCAGAAAAATAAATCACCCAGCCCCGCAGCCATGGCTGCCTTCTACACATGACAATACCGCCATCTAGTGGTCACATGACCAACATTCTACTTTCTCATAAGTAAAATTTACTGTGTTAAATTTGTCTACTGCATAAACAAAGTTAATCTTTCAAAATAATCTTAACCATGATTTTTACAAGTATTGTAAGTCAGGCAGTTAGAAAAATAAAATGAAATAACAAATTGAATTAATTTGTCAGTTTTGGATTTGGTAAAGAAGAAAAATACCCAATAATCTCACATCTCTTATTAAATGATCTGTCATCAACATTCCGGCTATTACAGCCAAAGAAACTAATGTATATTATGCACATATAAACAAATAAACATTGTTTTACTGGAAGAAATAAGAACTAGGTCAGATTGCTGAGAAATGTTTTTCTAATAATTTATCACAACTATAGTCTCCAAGTTGTTATGGTATGAACATAGTAATTTTAAAACCTTTTTCAAATATTCTTGATTACATTATTGTTATTTGTTAATGCAAATTCAAGATGGTTGTATCTACTGGTCGAATTAAACAGCTTATATATAGTACTAAATGTACTTTTGTTGAGAGCGACTGTCATCAGGACACACGTGCCCGTCTCAGCCACCAGGGGGCAGCATTGTACTGCTTCAAAACAACCCAGATCCTTTTCCTGCGCTTTGAGCACAACCCAATTCGGCTTTGCTGGTCTTCTGCGATGTGTGGTCCCTTCAGAGGATCTCAGAATGCTGATTGGTAAATGTAAAACTGAAGCATGTAGAGTCTTTTATGAAACTACTATTGTAAGGTTCACACACACACACACACCACACACACACACACACACACACACACACACACACACCCCTAAGGGAGATTACCTAAGAATTTGAGTGTTTGTAGTCTTGACAACCTTTTTATCCTTCTTAATGTCAATCCCAATACCATTTCATTGTCCTCCACTTTCTTCCGTTTCTCTTTTCTGTTTGTTTCCTTTTATAATTGGCCCAAAAGAAACAAACTCATTCTAAATAGACAGATCAGCTATCAGACACACTGGGCCCAAGATACAGCAACTTCACATAGCATCTCTGCTGAAAGGAGAAAATTCTGAGCCAGCCAGAGCAAAAAAATCCTCTTCTCTCCAAAACAGGAAAGAGGCTTGCAACCTTACAGAAACATCAATGGGTCAACAGTGCATAGGGCCACACCTTAGCCAAGACTACTTAGATGTCAATATTTCTGGCACACTATTTAGACTTTCCTTTAGAACTTCAAAGATAGCCTGGAGGGGGTTATTGTATTTCTTTGTCCTTCATCCCAAAGTGGACCCATTAGCAAATTCTCCTGTTTTACGTTTTCCTATTATTTTAATTCTTTTGATGTTACCAAGAACAGGTAATAGACTGTTTGGGACCCTAAGTTCTGTAACATTTTTGTCTCTTCATTTTTCTCTATCTTTGATGGCTTAATTTTCTCTTTTTATTTTCTTCTTTACATCTTCTCTCCCAGCGCTTTTTATTTATTGATAAATAATTTGAATGTAATGGTTTTATTTATTAATATAATAAACATTAGCATTTATATACAAATATATAATAAATTATATTTATTTCTTGATAAATAATTTTAAAGATAACCTCATTTAATTGTGTTCTCCTCTCTCTCGTTAGCTAAGTGTACAGATTAGTAAACTGAGGAAGGGTATGTTCAAGTGAAACTTTCAAGGTATTAATTTATAGTAAATTTTGGACACATACTATGTAAAAGATGAAACTGAAATAAAATCATTGGGATTCTAAAATAAAAGACAGATATGAGCAATTTTTTGGTTTCTGATTTTAAAGGTTATAGTCTATCATAGAGAGCAATGCATAGCAGCAGGTAACTACATGGTGGGAGAAACATATGTCTTATAACCATCATCATCTCAAAAGTCAGTATAACACCAGCAAAGACCAAGCTAGAAGTATATATTGTATGTATATATATATATATATATATATATATATATATATATATATATATATATAACTCAGAAACTTCTACAAGTGACTTACCTTCTCCATCAAGGCTCTGAATTCCTTAAAGTTCCACACTCTTCCAAAACACTGCCACCTGCTGGAAACCAAGTGAGCAAGCACATAGCCTAAGGGGAAGTATTTCACATTCAAACTAAAACAGGATTTTTTTTTTTTTAAGATGCTGTTAGGTGCCTTAGATGAGTCCATGTGGCATTTCAATGTGTGTATACACATCTAGGTAACGAAGAGACTACATTCGTAAGACCTGGCATCTTCTGGGAGACATGGAGAAATCAATCTCAAACTGACCTAGGATATTCCACCCTGATGGCTAATTTTCATAATTCTGTAAAGTACCAGATATTAAGGGTCTTAAACAGTTGGGGACCATGAATACTACAATATTAGCCTGCCAGGCAAGATGTGTTCGCTCATACAATAGTGGCAAAAACTAGAAGAATCTCAACTCCCAAGTGCTCCCATACGCCCAGGATCATAGGTGAAGTGGGTACATCTGCCCCAACACCACAACACTGGGTGTAACTTGGACCAGCAGGATCCAGGGACACAAGAACCCCCATGCAGCCAGTGGCATTACTTCCTTCCTGTCTGAGCCAGTGCCCTGAGCAGATCTTGGGGACTAGCCCCACACTCAGTCCCACAACATCCAGAAGCTCAACTCCCAGATACTCTAACACACCAAGGATCATAGGATGTCAGGAACTTGGCCACATGAGGACTTTAGTATTCCAGAGGCAGCTTGACTCCCAGGAGCTTTGACACACCCAGGATCACAGATCACAGGATCACAGAGAAAGCTAGACTCTGAGGAGTTCTGCCACAACCAGGATCACAGGAGGGACAGGCTTCAGTCAGAGACACCGAGGGCAGTTAGCATTATAGATAACTAGATATCAAGAGGCAAGCATAAGAACATAAGCAACAGAAACCGAGGTTACTTGGCATCATCAGAACCCAGTTCTCCCACCAAAGAAAGTCCTGGATATACCATCACACCGGAAAAGCAAGATTTGGATCTAAAATCACATCTCATGATAATGATAGAGGACTTTAAGAAGGGCATAAATAACTCCCTTTAAAAAAATAACAAGAGAACACAGATAAACAGGTAGAAGCCCTTAAAGAGGAAACACAGAACTCCCAGTAGACTGGACCAGAAAAGAAATTCCTCCTGTCACATAATAATCAAAACACCAAATGCACAAAACAAAAAAGAAATATTAAAAGTGGTAATGGAAAAAAGGTCAAGAAACATACAAAAACAGAACTATCAGAATTACACGAGACTTATCACCAGAGATTATAAAAGCCAGAAGAACCTGGGCAGATATCATATAGACCCTAAGACAAAACAAATGCCAGCCCAAGCTACTATACCAAGCAAAACTCTCAATTACCATAGGTGAAGAAACCAAGATATTCCATGTCAAGATAAAATGTACACAATATCTTTCCAGAAATCCAGCCCTACAAAGGATAATAGATGGAAAATGCCAACACAATGAGGGAAACTACACCCTAGGAAAAACAAGAGAGTAATCTTTTTTTTTTCAACAAACTCAAAAGAAGATAGCCACACAATCATAATTCCATCTCTAACAACAACAAAAATATAACAGGAAGCAACAACCACTTTGCTTTAATATCTCTTTTTTAATGTGATTACAATTTTATTAGCTATTTTCTTTATTTACATTTCAAATGTTAACCCCTTTCCTCATTTCCCCTCTGAAAACCCTCCATCACAACTCCCCTCCCCCTACTCACTAACCTACCCACTCCCACTTCCCTGTCCTAGCATTCCCCTACACTGGGGCAGATGGAACTAGAAAATATCATCCTGAGTGAGGTAACCCAAACACAAAAGAACACACATCTTATGCACTCACTGATAAATAGATACTTAGCCCAGAAGTTCAGAATACCCAAGATAAAATTCACAGACCACATGAAGCTCAAGAAGAAAGAAGACAAAACTATGGATCCTTAGTATCTCTTAACATCAATGGATTCAATTCCCCAATAAAAAGACATAGACTAGCAGACTGGATACATAAACAGGACGCAGCAGTTTGCTGTATACAGTAAATGCACCCCAGTGACAAAGACAGACACTACTTCAAAGTAAAAGGCTGGAAAAAAGTTTCCAATCAAATGGTACCAAGAAACAGGCTGGGTTAGCCATTCTAATATCAATTAAAATTGACTTTCAACCAAAAGTTATCAAAAATGATAAGGAGGGACACTTCATAGCCATCAAAGGAAAAATCTACCAAGATGAACTCTCAATTCTAAACACCAGTGCTCCAAACGTAAAGGCACCCACATTCATAAAAAAAACTTTACTAAAGCTCAAAGTACACATTGCACATCACACAATAATAGTGGGAGACATCAGCACCCAATTCTCAACAAGGGGGCAGATCATGGAAACAGAATCTAAACAGAGACACAGTGAAACTAACAGAAGTTAGTTTCCAAAAGGAATTAACAATTATCTATAAAATATTTCATCCACAAACAAAAGAATATACCTTCTTCTCAGCACCTCAGGGTACCTAATCTAAAATTGACCATATAATCGGTCACATGCATCCTATCAGATCACCATGGACTAAGGCTGGTCTTCAATAACAACAAAAACAACAGAAAGTCAACATACACATGGAAACTGAACAACACTCTACTCAATGATAACTTGGTCAAAAAAGAAATAAAGAAAGAAATTAAAGACCTTTTAGAATTCAATGAAAATTAAGGCACAGCATACCCAAACTTATGGAACACAATGAAAGAAGTGCTAAGAGGAAAACTTATAGCTCTGAGTGCCTCCAAAAAGATACCAGAGAGAGCATATACTAGCAGCTTACAGCACACCTGAGAGCTATAGAACAAAAAGAAGCAAATACACCCAAGAAGAGTATATGGCAGGATATAATCAAACTCAGGACTGAAATCAACCAAGTAAAAACAAAAAGAACTATACAAGGAATCAACAAAACCAAGAGCTGGTGCTTGGAGAAAATCAACAAGATAGATAAACAGTTAACCAGACTAACCAGAGGGCACAGAGACAGTATCCAAATTAACAAAGTCAGAATTGAAAAGGGAGATATAACAGAAATTGAGGAAATTAAAAAAATTATCAGATCCTACTACAAAAGCCTATATTCAACAAAACTGGAAAATCTGGATGAAATGGACAATGTTTTAGACAGATACCAAATACCTAAGTTTAATCAGGATCAGATAAACTATCTCAACTGTCCCATAACCCCTAAAGAAATAGAAGCAGTCATTAAATGTCTAAAGCACCAGATGGCTTTAGTGCAGATTCTATCAAACCTTCAAAGAAGACCTAATACCAATATTCTTCAGTCTGTTCCATAAAACAGAAACAGAAGGAACACTACCTAATTCGGTCTATGAAACCACAATTACTCTGATACCTAAACCACACAAAGACTCTACAAAGAAAAAGTATTTCAAACCAATTTGCCTAATGAATATCGATGCAAATATATTCAATAAAATTCTCTCAAATTGAATCCATGAACACATCAAAATAATCATTCACCATGATCAAGTAGGCTTCATCCCAGGGATGCAGGGATGTTTCAATATAAGAAACCCATCAATGTAACCCACTATATAAACAAACTCAAAGACAAAAACCACATAATCATCTCATTAGATGCTAATAAAGCATTTGACAAAATCCAACACCCCTTCATGATAAAAGTCTTAGAAAGATCAGGAATTCAAGACCCATACCTAAACTTAGTAAAAGCAATATACATCAAACCAGCAGCCAACATCCAACTAAAAGGAGAGAAATTTTAAGGAATCCCATTAAAATCAGGGACTAGACAAGGCTGCCCACTCTCTCCCTATCTATTCAATATAGTACTTGAAGTTCTAGCTAGAGCAATTAGACAACAAAAGGAGGTCAAAGGGATGCAAATTGGAAAGACAAAAGTCAAAATATCACTGTTTGCAGAAGATATGATAGTATATGTAAGTGACCCCAAAAATTCCACCAGAGAACTCCTAAACCTGATAAACAACTTCAGCAAAGTGACTAGTTACAAAATTTACTCAAACAAACCAGTAGCCTTCCTCTACTCAAAGGATCAACAGGCTGTGAAAGAAAATAGGGAAATAACAACCTTCACAATAGTCACAAATAATAAAAAATAACTTGGTGTGACTCTAACCAATCAAGTGAAAGACCTGTATGACAAGAACTTCAAGTCTCTAAAGAAAGAAATCAAATATGATCTCAGAAGATGGAAAGATAGATTGGCACTCATAGATTGGCAGGATTAATATAGTAAAATTGGCCATCTTTCCAAAAGCAATCTACAGATTCAATGCAATCCCCTTCAAAATTCCAACTCAATTCTTCATAGAGTTAGAAAGACCAGTTCTCAAATTCATTTGGAATAACAAAAAACCCAGGATAGCAAAAACTATCCTCAACAATAAAAGAACTTCTGGAGGAATCACCATCCCTGACCTCAACCTGTATTAAAGAGAAATAGTGATAACAATAGCATGGTATTGGTACAGAGACAGGGAGGTAGATTAATTGAATAGAATTCAAGACCCAGAAATGTACCCACACACCTATGGTCACTTGATCTTTGACAAAGGAGCTAAAACCATTCAAGGGGAAAAAAGACAGCATTTTCGACAAATGGTGCTGGCTCAACTGGCAGTTAGCATGTAGAAGAATGTGAATCAATCTATTCTTATCTCCTTATACAAAGCTCAAGTCTAAATGGATCAAGGAACTCCACATAAAACCAGAGACACTGAAACTTATAGAGAAGAAAGTGAGGAAGAGCCTTGAAGATAGGGGCACAGGGGGGAAATTCCTGAACAGAACACCAATGGCTTGTGCTGTAAGAGCAAGAATTGACAAATGGGATCTCATAAAATTGCAAATCTTTTGTAAGACAAAGGACATTGTCAATAGGACAAAACAGCAAACCAACAGATTGGAAAAAGATCTTTAGCAATCCTACATCTGGCAGAGGGCTAATATCCAATATACACAAAGAACTCAAGAAGTTACACACCAGAGAATCAAGTAGCCCTATTTAAAAATGGGGTACTGAGCTAAACAAAGAATTCTTTTTTTTTTCTTTTTTTTATTGGGTATTTATTTCATTTACATTTCCAATGCTATCCCAAAAGTCCCCCACATGCTCCCCCACCCACTCCCCCACCCACCCACTCCCACTTCTTGGCCCTGTCATTCCCCTGTACTGAGGCATATAAAGTTTGCACGACTAATGGGCCTCTCTTTCCACTGATGGCTGACTAGGCCTTTCTGATTCATATGCAGCTAGAGACACAAGCTCCAGGGTGGTACTGGTTAGTTCATATTGTTGTTCCACCTATAGGATTGCAGATTCCTTTAGCTCCTTGGGTACTTTCTCTAGCTCCTCCATTGGGGACCCTGTGGTCCATCCAATAGCTGACTGTGAGTATCCACTTCTGTGTTTGCTAGGCCCTGGCATAGTCTCACAAGGGACAGCTCTATCTGGGTCCTTTCAGCAAAATCTTGCTAGTGTATGCAATGGTGTCAGCATTTGGAAGCTGATTATGGGATGGATCCCCGGATATGGCAGTCTCTAGATGGTCCATCCTTTCATCACAGCTCCAAACTTTGTCTCTGTAACTCCTTCCATGGTTGTTTTGTTTCCATTTCTAAGAAGGGGCAAAGTGTCCACACTTTGGTCTTCGTTCTTCTTGAGTTTCATGTGTGTTGCAAGTTGTATTTTGTATCTTGGGTATCCTAAGTTTCTGGGCTAATATCCACTTATCAGTGAGTACATATTGTGTGAGCTCCTTTGTGATTGGGTTACCTCACTCAGGATGATGCCCTCCAGGTCCTTAAGTGAGGAATACCGAATAGCCAAGAAGCACCTAAAGAAATATTCAACATCCTTAGTCATCAGGGAAATACAAATCGAAACAACTATGAGATTTCAACTCACACCAGTCAGAATGGCTAAGATCAAGCTCAGGTGACAGCAGATGCTGGCAAGGATGTGGAGAAAGAAGTCCACTCCCCCATGGCTGATGAGATTGCAAGATGGTAAAACCACTCTGGAAATCAGTCTGGTGGTTCCTCAGAAAATTGCACATAGTATTACCTGAGAACTCATCTATACCTCTCCTGGGCCTATACCCAAAAGATTCTTCAATATATAACAAGTATACATGCTCTATTATATTCATACCAGCATTATTTATAACAGCCAGAAGCTGGAAAGAACCCAGATGTCCTGCAACAGAGGAAATGGATACAGAAAATGCAGTTCATTTACAAAACGAAGTACTACTCAGCTATTAAAAACAATGAACTCATGAAACTCTTAGGCAAATGGATGGAACTAGAAAATATCATCCTGGCCAGGTGATGGTGGCACATGCCTTCACCTTTAATCCCAGCACTCAGGAGGCAGAGGCAGGAGGACTTCTGAGTTCGAGGCCAGCCTGGTCTACAAAGTGAGCTCCAGGACAACCAGGGCTATACAGAGAAACCGTGTCTTGAAAAAAAAACAAAACAAAACAAAACAAAAAACAAAAAACATAAAAAAAGAAAGAAAAGAAAAAAGAAAATGCTATCCTGAATGAGGTGACTTAATCTCAAAAGAACACACATGGTATACACTCACTGATAAGTGTATATTTGCCCAAATACTCAGAATACCCAAGATACAATTCACAGACCGCATGAAGCTCAAGAAGAAGGAATACCAAAATGAGGATGCTTCTGTCCTTCTTAGAAAGGGGAACAAAATACTCACTATTCATGGGAGCAAATATGGAGACAAAGTGTAGAGCAGAGACTGGAGAAAAGGCTTTCTAAAGACTGTCCTACCTGGGGATCCATCCCATATGCAGTCACCAAATCCAGACACTATTGTGATTGCCAACAAATGCATGCATGATAAAGCTGTCTCCTGTCTTCTGAGAGGCTCTGTTAGAGTCTGACAAATACAGAGGTGATGCGCATAACCAACCATTGAACTGAGTACCCAGTCCCCAATGGAGGAGTTAGAGAAAGGACTGAAGGAGCTGAAGGGGATTGCAACCCCATAGGAAGAACAATTATACCAACCAACCAAACACCCCAGAGCTCCCAAGGATTAAACCCCCAACCAAGGAGTAAAAGTGGAGGGACCCATGGCTCCAGCTGCATATGCAGCAGAAGATGGCCTTGTTGGGCATCAATGGGAGGAGAGACCCTTGGTCCTGTGAAGGCTCAATGTGATGTCCCAGTTTAAGGGAATTTGGGGGCAGGGAGGCAGAAGTGGTTGGGGGGGGAACACCCTCATAGAAGCAGGGGAAGAGGGATGGAATGGGGTTTCAGGGGGGGGGTTACTGGGAAAGGGGATAACATTTGAAATGTAAATAAAGAAAATATCCAATAAAATTTTTTTTAAAAAAGAATAGTGGCAAAACTACTATAGAATAATTAATTCACTGCTTTCTGATTGTGTTAAGGCCTGCTCCACAGGAGAGAATGTCATGTCTGATACTTTAATTCTGATCCAAAGATCATGGTTGGGAGAGGTCGTATTTCCTAGAATACAATTTGCAATTGTTAATTTACCAAGTGGCTATGCTTTCAAATTGCCTTGTAAATATATATATGTTTATATTCATAGATTTTAGTTGTATTCAACCGTGGCCAGAAAAATTGTTTTGTTTGTCTATTTTTATTGTTGTGTTCTTAGCGTTTTTCTTGTGTGTGTGTGTGTGTGTGTGTGTGTGTGTGTGTGTGTGTGTGTGAGAGAGAGAGAGAGAGAGAGAGAGAGAGAGAGAGAGAGAGATAAAGCAATACAGTGACACATAAAGTGGCCAAAGTGAGCGATAATAAGTGAGTACTCAGGGTTAAATTTGACACCTTTAATAAACCTCACTGACCCCACCATACGCCTTGGCAATGCTCAATGAGCACTGCAAAAGAGGAGGTGAAAAGAATGCAAGAGCTGGACCATAGGAAGGAACTCTGTGAAATGTCCCTGGACACCACATGCTATAGCAGTTATGAATTCAGAGCAAACTTAGTGGCTCTCTTCAGAAGACCTACATGAGAGCAAAATTCTGCACAGCCTAAATTCTGGGACAGAGAAAGTTGTGCTCTCCAGACCACACCCTTCACTGAGAAGCCATGGGAGTTTGACAGTGATTAAGGGAGGGAAAACCATCCTTTTTGAGGATGTGGACACCCACACTTCAGTGCATGACCCATGCTCAGTACTGCTTAGACATGCTGGGTTATTTAAAAATATGAAGAGGACATGAAGTTGTATGGGGCTTATGCTGAGACATATAGTAGGAATTGGATAAGAGAAATGGAGGAGGAGATAGTCATATTGCATTTTATACATGTGTAAAAGTTTCAAAAATAATTTGTAAACAAATGAAAACAAAATAAGTTTAAAACATGTTTCTAAACAAAATAAATACATACACAAATAAATAGTTTATTGTCTATCTGAGCTGTTGTGGAATTCAATTTGCATGTACTTCTTGTACATTGGAGTTTTTCCTATTCATTGTGGTCTTTCTGTTTTATACTCTCCTTAGTTTATTTTGTAAATTCTAAAAAAGTTAGAGTTTAATCATCTTAATAGTATACATTAATCCTGCATCCCTGGACTATATGTCCATTCAGATGATGGACGACTCTTCTTCAAGTGGTTCATAGATAAAATAACACACTTGGTCAATATTAATGTTAGTCATGTTTGGTTTGACAGAGACATGACCAAGGGCTGGATGGACATGGATCCATTTAGACAGTGGATGTGAACCTGGAACTGAGCCTCCAGGACACCATGGAGTGTCCTGTCCCTGCCTCAGTGAGAGAGGTCGTGATAACTCTAAAGCACCCTGGTAGCACCTGCACAGAAACTCAGGCCAAAGGTGATCTGCTTCACCTCCAGTGGGATGCTACACATCCTTGGGTCTGGTCTTACAGGTCTGAACTGGAGTTGCAACCTCCACCCATCTATGAGTGCAATCTATTACAGGAATCATCACAGGTCAGAACAAATTTCAATCTCATCCCACTAAAACAAATATGCCTGTGGTATCAGTCTGTGTTTTATCTATAGTGTTTTCATCTCCCTTTCCCTTCTCCTTGTCATCATATTTTCCTGGTCCACCACTCCTCTATGACATATCTCAATGCTCTCTCTTTAGTTTTTCTATTTGATGATTAGGTCTTATGACTTGTCTGCATGTCCCTGTGCTCATTTTTTCTGTCCTCCTCATTGTCTCATGTATAGGCCATCTATTCTCTGATGTCTGCAACCTCATCTTCTCCTTTTCTCTTTTCCCATTCCTTCTTATCTTTACTACTAAAGTCTTAATTTTTATGAATTCTATAATCCTTCAACTCCACAGAGCCTAACGATATTCTAATACATTTCCATCTATTTTTACCACCATTTTTTAAAGATAAAAGGCTATCTCTCATCTTTCCTTATGATTTCCCTTGTATTCCTTACCTTAATAGTAACAAATACTGTTACCAAAAATTTGAGGAAATCCAACCAGCATACTATATACTACTATGGAAATAGAGTCCTTTCTTGGGGTTCATGATCACTTAATGAAAGAATTTAAGAGCTGATTCAAATGCAAGTTTTTGTGTCTGAAATTAAAAAGGAAAAAGGTCAGGAAATTTGTAAATATAGGCAGCAGTTCCAAAGAGGAGATGAGAGAAGACAAGGAAAAATAAATTTCACTTGAGTTAAGCTGGTACAGAAGTGAGAAATGTGATGGACAAGCAGCAACAGGGCAGTGAAGCAGTGTTAGATGGAGAATAAGCAAGCTCAAAGTACCAGAAGGAGCATTTATAGGCTCTGTCCAGGAAAACAAACAAACAAACACAGAGCAGGGAGAAAGAGAAGGGGGAGGAGGAGAAAAAGAGAAAAGAGGAGAAGGAGAGAATGGGAAGAGGAGGAGGTAGTGGAGGAGGAAGAGGGAGAAGAAGAAGAAAGAGGAGGAGGAAAAGAGGAAGAAGAAGGAGGAGGAGGAGGGGAAGGAGAAGGGGAAGAGGAAGGAGGAGGAGGATGAAGAAAATGAGGAAGAAGAGAGGGAGGAGGGGGAGGAGGAAGGGGAGGAGGAGGGGGAGGAGGAGAGGGAGGAGGAGGAGGAGGGGGAGGAGGAGAGTGATAATGATAGCAGAAGTTACACATGTCTGAAGCATGACTCTGAAAGGCAGTCCAACCCAACAGAACCTCATGGGAGTTTTCAGGGACTTTGCTCAGAGGGTGGCAATGGAATTCTGGGAAGGAGATGTGCATTATCTCATTAGAGATTAATTATACTTCCAATTGTTTTAGTAATCTTTAAAGGGAACCTATCTTCCTAGGGATGGCCCTTCCTTTCTGAGCAAGTAGTTCCTTAACCAGGTCATTGACATTCCCAACAGAAATTTTGAGTCTCTACCTAGGTCAGGGATTTCACTGTCTGTTGTTGTTGTTGTCGTCATTGTTGTTGTTGTTGTTGTTGTTGTTTTACATTTCAAATGGTATCCACTTTCCTAGTTTCCCCTCCACAAACCCCCTATATTCTCCGTCCTCCCCTCTGCCTCTATGAGGGTCTTCTCCCACTGGCCCACCAACTCCTGCCTCAGCGGTCTAGCGTTCCCTCTATCCTGAGTCATCAAGCCTCCACAGGACCAATGGGTTTCCCTCCCATTGATGCCAGATAAGCAATCCTCTGCTACATACCCACCTGTGTATTCTTTGGTTGGAGGTTTAGTCCCTGGGGAGTCTGGTTCATTGATATTGTTGTTCTTCCTATGAGGTTGCAAACCCCTTCAACTCTTACAGTCCTTACCCTAACTTCCCCATTGAGATCCCCACACTCAGTCCAATGTTTGGTTGTGTATATCCACAGCTGCATTGGTCCAGATCTGGTAGAGTCTCTCAGGGAATAGCTATACTAGGCTCCTGTCAGTAAGCACTTCTTGACATCAGCAATAGTGTCTGGGTTTGGTGTCAGCAGATGGGATGGATCCCTAGGTGGGGCAATCTTTAGATTTTTTTTCCCTTCAGTTTCTGCTCCATTCTTTGTTACTGCATTTCCTTTTGACTGAGGAATTCTGGATTAATATTTTTGAGGTGGGTGGGTGGCCACATCCCTTAACTGAGAGCCGTGCCTATCCACTGGATATGATCTCAGGCAAGAGAAAACTCTCTGTGAAGTAGAGCGAGAGAGGGATATGGGAGGGAGAAAGGAGGGAAGGGAAAAGGGGGGACAGTTCAGATATGGGAGGAAATGGGGAAGGTATACAGAGAGTTAGGAATTTGAAAGTGTGTGTAGCAGTGGAGGAGAGTGAACTGAGGGTAGCCACTAGAAAGTCCCAGATGTCTGGGATCCAAGAAGTCTTCAGGACCCAAAAGGTAGGACTTTAACCGAAATACCCTGTTCTTCTATGTTCCTCCTCCCAAGTCATTAAAGTTAATGCAATCATTTTACCTGGATATTACAATAGTTACACTTTAGGACTATCCAGCAGTTCGGATGTGTGAACAGTCACATCTATTCTTGGCATGTTGTTGACAATTGCACCAGGCAAACTGAGCATGTGAACTGAAAGCTTGACTACTGGATTCCTTGAGTCCATTGGGGTGAAAGAGAGTACTACAAAATACTTTCACTTGAATATCTCAAGTTCTTCAACTGAAAGACTGGAAAAAAATAAAGCACTGCTGTATTTGTCTAAAGGTCTCCAAGGTAACATAACAGAGATAAATCACTGGAGCACCGCTCACAACAGCTAAGCTAAGGAACCAACCGAAGAGTTTGCCAACCGATAAATAGATAAAGAAAGCTTGGCACATTTCAGTCCCCAGCACCACATAGCCTATGCATGATGCAAACTCCTATCGTCCAGTGAGTGTTAGAGGCAGGGAAGCTCAGAGTTCCAGACCATCCTTGGCCTATATAGCAAGTTCAAAGCCAGTGTCAGATATGTAAAACTTTGTCTCAAAGGAAAATGAAGAAGAAGAGAAAGAAGAGGAGGAGGAGAGTGAGGAGAAGAATGGAAGAAAAAATGTGATACATACATGAACTTTTATCTAGACATGATGAAGACAAGTATATATTTTTGAAAATTGTTGCAATTGAATTACCATATTGAATAAATTAGATCAGACTAAGGGAGATAAACATTACATGTTTCCTCTCATTTGTGGACCCCAACTTTTATACAGATGCAAAATCTTGTATGAATGTATGACATGAAAGAAGAAAGAAAGTGCTTAGGAAACAAAGAGAATGATTGGGATCTCCCCCCTCTCTTGCGCTCTCTCTCTCTCTCTCTCTCTCTCTCTCTCTCTCTCTGCCTCTCTCTCTCTCTGTGTGTGTGTAGAAAAAGAAAGGATAAAAAATGGGAAATGCTAAAATTAAGGGTCCTGAAATAAATGTATCAGAAAATTTATGTTCTAGATTTACAACTTTAATATCAGAAAAATTTACAAATATATTGTTTGAAATATAATACTAAGAGTAATTCCTGACATTAAAATTGTCATAAGTGGTCAGCCATTAAGAGCCCTAGCCACACCCTCAGACGACCTGATTTTGATTCCCACCACATGGTAGCATCAAATTTCTGTAACTCCACTCCCATCAAATCTGACTCCTTCTTCCAGCCTCCAAGAGCACCAGGCATGCATATGATGGACAACACCACATGCCATGGGACTGAATCTCATGGGGTATGATGAGGTAAATAAAAACTTCTTTTCAACTTTTAGTTCACAAGGAGAAACTTTAAACTGATGCCTGCAGAATTTTTGTGTAGGATACTGGGAATTTTCATCTAGTCCTCTCCCAATCTCCATGAATATTGCAATAGACATACTCAAACTGGCATTCCTTACAAACTACAAAGAAGGGAAGATGACACCAACCAGTCACACAAATTTGGACTTTCTACAGCACTGAAAAAAATCACAACATCTACTCATAGACAAATTAGAATATACAAGGCAATTCGAATCATGGACATTGAGAAAAAGGTGAACATTTCTTCATGTGACTCACCAAAGAAGCCTGTCACATCAGATGGTGAGAGGTGTGAAATATGGGGCTCCCAGTCACAGAATTCAGTGAAAGCTAAGCTAAGATTGCTGATACTATGCCATCTCAAATAATGCACAAAGGAAAATGGAAATCTTAAGCTATCCATTTAGCCTCAGAGGCAAAACACAAGAGGCATCAGAGCCACTGTCCAGGGGCTTGATCAAGCTCGAACCTCGATGGAACCCATAGTTAAACACCTACAGATTCCCTGTTATGACCAGGAAGCAACCCCTGATGTGTTCAATCCACAATAACAAGATCAGGGTTTCTTTTAAGAGGACCCAAAATCATTTAAAAATACCGTCCACATTTAAATATGCAAATGCAATTATCAGGGAAACTCAAAATTATGATATAATTATCAGACATTTGTAGAGCAGGTAACATTAAGACGAGTGGGTAAGATTCTGTCTTCATCTTTTACAGACAGAGCCTTAGCATATATTTACTATATTTAATTAACAGAAATCGGTCTATAGGCTTTTATGGAAAAAAGTGAGTTCAAAACTTCTCAAGACTGTGAATATGTAAAATGCATTTGCCAATGTGGAAAAAACAAATAAGAAAAAAGTAACAAATGAAAAAAATAATTCCATATGTGATGAGGGGAAATTGTATAAGTTTATTACTCTCTCAGTTTATCATGTCCTTATTTACTATACCTTCTGTCTTTATTCCCTTTTATACTTTTGTGACTTGTTTATAATCTATTTCTAAAGAATGATCCAAGAAAGATATTTGCCTTTTATCTTCACAAACCTGAGAAGAGTAATTATTTTAATACAAAGAAAACACATCGTGTTTAGGGCAGATGTTTGAAATGTGCAGATCCCTGGAAATAAGCAAAATTAGTTGATTTCATGAACCCCTAATAGGTATGTTTCTTCCCGGGTATTTCCCTTTCATAGCCCTTTCTAAATCTACTCTCTTAGTATCAAACATATAGCCTTGATTTAATGATAAAATTCCTGAACATTTAGGAAGCTGCCTTTACTTGAGGCCCCATATTGGACAGTCTGCAATGAATTCACAAAGCAGTTAGCACAGGGCTCCCAACACAAAGCAGGAAGCACTCATGCAAATGATTGGGGTGCTCTCTGCCAAGTACTCTTCAAATTGCTGGCTTCCAGGTGGAGGTAAGAATAGTTCTTACTGGCACTGTGTCTGTTGAAACCCACAATGTTGTGCTGGTGTTCGGGGCCAGTTCATTTGTTGGCATGGTTGCTGTTCTTGCTGCCTTTCTCTCAGTTATTGCTCTGATGATCAACATAAGCAGTGGCCATGCGTGCCCTTCTCTCACAGACCTAGATCAGAGAAGAGACCTAGATCTGGAGAGAAGAAAGGACAGAGAACCAATAGAGAGTCAGACCAGAATCTTGGGAGATGGAGGAACATCGTGGGCCTGGAAGTGGCTATGCTTTGATGATGAGGTCACTGAGCCTTGTTCAAGATCATTTCAACGGAGTGTCATGGAAAGAGCACGAGTGGAGAAGAGGAATGGACCAAGAACTCAAATCTTGCAAGACGTGTGAGGGAGAAGGGGATAAAAAGGACTAATGTGTTTTTTTAAAAATTTTTACCATCATACATTCTAAACATTAAATAATGAGAGTTTTATACACAAGTTTATTAGTAATTTATTCCAAATAAAAATGACACATATGCAGAAACTATTATTTCCAATTTCAGTGGTGCATATATAAATGTATAATTTAGAGTTAGTGAAATAGTTCAGTAGGTAAAAGGATTTGCTGTGTGAGCTTCAGAATCTGAACCCAAAGCCATGCAGGGAAAGAAGAGAACTCAGATTTAGAAGTCACCCTCTGATACACACTCGCACACACATCATACATACATAGCATAGAACAATAATAAATATCTATTTCAATTTTAGTGCATACTTTTTCTCCACCATTGATGTTTTCTATTATATTATGTCTATAATGATCTTTCACTTTCCATAAATGCTTTTAAAATTTGTCTTGGGCTATATTGTAAACCCCAGAAAAATACAGAACAGTTATTCTAGTTCTATTGTGTTGTAACGAGTATGAGTCTTTACACTAGAGGAAATTCTAGAGTTTTACCACTAGGTGGCAGTAAAGATCAAAAGATGGATGAAGGCAGAGGCAAGTCTTCAAACAGAAGTAATCATTTTGAAACACAGTATAAATGTGTCCATCTGAAACCAATAGCAATAGCACATTGCCATAATATATCTAGGAAATATGTAAATATATGTGCTCTCCTAGTATTAGCTTTTTAAAATATTTTTATTAGGTATTTTCCTCATTTACATTTCCAATGCTATCCCAAAAGTCCCCATACCCTCCCCCCGCCCCCCACTCCCCTACCCACCCACTCCCACTTTTTGGCCCTGGCGTTCCCCTGGAAAAAATAATGGAAAATTTGATACCAAGTTACTAAGGTGCAAAACGTAATCCTCATGTTTGTGGGACATTTGTGTTCTCATAAACCCCCTATGGAAAAAAAACATAAGCATTTTGTACTGAGAGAGAACCGTCCCTAAAACACCACAGCTTACCGCTTGCCTTTCTTGTTGGCACAGGTTCGCTAAAGTCCCAAAGTGGGGAAGTCGCTTCACTTTGTATCTTAGCCTTTCCCTTGTAGCACTTTTATTCATTTTTTTCATTAACATGTGGATAGAATAAACAATACTAGCATCTTATGTAGTGGTTTTAATAGAAGCTCTGCGATTAAATACATTTAGTATTCTATTTTGGATATTTTAAATAATGCCCTAGGTGTTCACTTTATGTGAGCATTTTATTCTAATAAATAATAAGTGTTGCTCTCAAATGTGTGTGATAACCTAGTGAATTTTAGCTACTGTCCCTGCATTCTAGGTAATTCCACATTCTTTGACCAGAACTCTGAGATCCTATAGCACTCGGGTGAACACTTTTACCAACAGAAAAGGACTGTGGAATTCAGACAGTTTAACGAACTGCTCTCAATCCGTTTTAAATGCCTCATCCAGTTAAATATCAGTTGGTGATGTACTTACTGCTTAAACTTGTATTTTTTTTTAATTTTTTATTTCATCTGTAAGAATGTGTTGTCTGCAAGAAGTTACCTCCAACCATGTGTACGTAGTTCATGTGGAGGCCAGAAGAGGGCGATAGAACCACTGGAATTGGAGTTACAGATTGTTGTGAGCGTCCGTTTGAGTGTTAAAAATGAAACCCAGAGGCTGTGGCTTCCGCCTGTCCTACACCCATGGAAGGAGTTATTGAGACAAAGTTTGGAGCTGAGACGAAAGGATGGACCATCTAGAGACTGCGATACCCAGGGATCCATCCCATAATCAGCCTCCAAACGCTGACACCATTGCATACACCAGCAAAATTTTGCTGAAAGGACCCTGATTTAGCTGTCTCTTGTGAGGCTACGCCAGTGCCTGGCAAACACAGAAGTGGATGCTCACAGTCAGCTATTGGATGGATCACAGGGCCCCCAATGGAGGAGCTAGAGAAAGCACCCAAGGAGCTAAAGGGGTCTGCAGCCCTATAGGTGGAACAACAATATGAACTAACCAGTATCCCCGGAGCTCGGGTCTCTAGCTGCATATGTATCAGAAGATGGCCTAGTCGGCCATCATTGGGAAGAGAGGCCCCTTGATCTTGCAAACTTTATATGTCTCAGTACGGGAGAACGCCAGAGCCAAGAAGTGGGAGTGGGTGGGTAGGGGAATTGGGGGGGGGTGTCTGGGGGACTTTGGAGATAGCATTTGAAATGTAAATGAAGAAAATACCTAATTAAAAAAGTAAATTAAATTTAAACAAAATGAATCCTATGTCTTCTTTAAGAGCATCATGTGCCCCTTCTTAGAATAGGAAACAAAACACCCATGGAAGGAGTTACAGAGACAAAATTTGGAAGTGATGAAAGGATGGACCATCTAGTGATTGCCATATCCAGAGATCAATCCCATGATCAGCTTCCAAACGCTGACACCATTGCATACACCAGCAAGATTTTGCTGAAGGGACCCTGATATAGCTGTCTCTTGTGAGACTATGCCAGTGCCTGGCAAACACAGAAGTGGATGCTCACAGTCAGCTATTGGATGGAACACAGGGCCCCCAATGGAGGAGCTAGAGAAAGTACCCAAGGAGCTAAAGGGGTCTGCAACCTGTAGGTGGAACAACAATATGAACTAACCAGTACCCCCGGAGCTCGTGTCTCTAGCTGCATATGTATCAGAAGATGGCGTAGTCGGCCATCAGTGGAAAGAGAGGCCCATTGGTCATGCAAACTTTATATGCCTCAGTACGGGAGAACGCCAGAGCCAAGAAGTGGGAGTGGGTGAGTAGGAGAGTGGGGGGGTGTCTGGGGGACTTTTGAGATAGCATTTGAAATGTAAATGAAGAAAATACCTAATTAAAAATAAATTAAATTTAAACAAAATGAATTCTAGGTCTTCTTTAAGAGCATCATGTGCCCTATTCTTTAGCGCCATCTCTTTAGTCACTTAGTAATATTCTTAGCTTACTGTGGTAACCAAGGCAGTGGAGCTATACCAGGCTAGACACTATGAATTTTGCAATTTTTAAGACTTGGAGAATTCTTGAATCTTTAAGTGAAGATAGAAAAGAGCCAATAAATACATATAAGGTATAGACCATCCGTAATGGTCTGGGAAATACCGTGTTCCTTCGAATCCATTAAATCACAATAGAGAAAGAAGAATCAATGGGCGACTTGTGATCAACTGAGCATGAGCAGCTGGGCATCCGTGTAAAGGGTTTTCTCAACTGGGTCACTTGAAATGGTCAGCCCCACCCTAATCGTAACCACACAGACCTGCTGGTGGCCACCTGCAGAAAAGAACACAGGAAAGGGAAGCCTGCGCATTTGGCTGCTTGCCCTGACTCTCGGTAGAAAGTTCGTCTACCCTGTCTGACCCGAGGCATTCGCTTGCTTTGCTCATGCTGGAACCTATTTCTTCAGGATTCCAATGTAGACCCATGACAAGCAGCCGTCGAGGACTTCTCCGGGATTTTAGGACCAGGTTAGACAAGGATGTGGGATTGCTAGATCCTGGGCCTTTGCTTCAGAAGACAGCCATTGTTGGACTACTTAGACACAGCCTGTAAACCACTACAATCAATTCCGTTTTAATATAGATATACTATCAGTTCTGTTCCCCAGAATCCTTACTAGCACACTCGGCTAGCTTTCTTATATATTCCAGAATCAACTGCCTAGAGATGGTATGGCCTCTGGTGAGCTGAGCCCTCCCACAATAATTCAAAGGCTTGGTCAAAGGCCAATCTGATCTTGCCAATTCTTCAGCTAAGATTCCTTAGACTCTGTCTTCAGAGGTTACTGTAGTTTGTGTCACCTTGGCAAAACTAACCATCCCATGGACCAGACTCTGCTTTCTCTGACATTTCAAATTATTCTACCACTTCACTGTACTATCCCCATATAAATATAACAGGATGTCACCTTCTCCCTTTCTTCTATTCCCCCCCCTCTCTCTCTTTCTCTCTCTCTCTTTCTCTCCTACTGTGCCCCATCTTTTCTTTCAGCTTCCTCCTCTGTCGTGTTCTTTTTTTCCTTCATGTTCATTTAAGAATAAGCATAAACGACAGCTTTCCTATTAGTGTGTAAATAAAGTTTCTGCACACGTCTTTGATGATTTCCTCAACTTTTAATAGACTGAGAAAGACTAAACTAGATCTCAAAATTCAGGCACCCAGAATGAAACATATGTAGATGGTACACATACCACACCCATGGTATAATAGCATTTAAAAAATATAAAAGTTGAAACATTTGAAAACAATTAGCTGACTTGTATTCTGCCAACACAAATGTTCCAGTGGTCACACGATCTCCACGAAAATGCTGCCACAATCATTGTTTCCAGACAGAGTATAAAACTGTACTTCCATTGCACTGCCCTAAACAGTCTTTCTGCAGATGGATAGTTTAGTTAATGACTCAGCCTGGGGTTATGCCTGAGTTTATGTAAACTTCTACTTGGGGCCTTAAATAGCTGTATCTCTCTCTCTCTCCCTCTCTCTCTCTCTCTCTCTCTCTCTCTCTCTCTCTTTCTCTTTCTCTCTCTGTGTGTCTGTCTGTCTGTCTCTCTCTCTCTTCTCTGTCTCTGTCTCTGTCTCTCTTTCTCTCTCTCTCTCTGTGTGTCTGTCTGTCTGTCTCTCTCTCTGTCTCTCTCTCCGTCTCTGTCTCTCTCTCTCTCTCTCGTGTGTGTGTGTGTGTGTGTGTGTAGTGTATTATTCAATTACACAATTAATTAAACTGAAATCACTGCTAATTGCATAAAAACTACATGTTTATGCCAAAATCTATGAGATTCGCATGGAATTTTTGTCACACAAATAAGAAACACATGTTAGACGTATATAACAAAGAAATAAGCCTACATGTAAGTCCCGAAGGCTGGAGAGAAGAAATCCACATCTTCATTCCAGTTGTTAAAGTGGTTTTGGGTTGTGCAGCTGACATTTGACATTTGCATGCTAAGCATCAGAATTCTTGATCATCTCACTCTCAAATCTGCCCACGCCTTACAAATTTCTCTGTCCTCTCACAATGTTGGGTCATTACTTGCTGTGTTGTCATGTCTAGACATAGCCAGCATCTTACATTGCCTTCCCTGGTCCGATATATAATGACATCTCTGGATTCTCTGGGTTCAACATCATTGGCAATAATAGTACCCCAGCAATTATAGTTATTTAACTACATTCAAGCATTTTGTTACACTTTTTTATCTCATATTTAATATTTCCACATTCTTCTGTTCTTTTTAATGTTCTTCCTTTGCCAACATTGTCTTTATTTGTAGTTCATATTTTCCAAAAAATATATAATGGGCAACTATTCCACTGCCTAAGAACTAGAACTATTGGAGCTGATAATCTACAGAAGAAAGAACGAAGATCATATAACCCATAACATTTTACTAAATATGAAAACTCACATTACATTTGTTTTCTTAGTAATGGAAAATTGTGTGTGGTGGCTTCTCATATTGTAAGCCATGTCACACATGACCATACTAAAGGACAATCTATTCCTCAGAAAGACAGTGGCAGTGTGTGTACTAATACTTATTGAGGGTTTTCTAGATTATAGATCCTGATCATCTTATTTATTTATTTTATTCCATACTCAGACACAGACTGTGAGAGATTAAGGAGGGACTCCATCAATGGGAAGGGCTGCATTGTGAATCAAGCATCCAGACTAAGTGGATTCCATCTGTGAAAACGGTGACCTCGGGGCTGGTTTTCAGATCTAAGAGGCAGACAGGATGGTAAATGCAAGAAGACACATTGTTTTCATGCCAGGACCAATAAAAGATTTAGAAAAGCAGTTCCTTTGGCTACCGAGTCAACAACCCAAATCTGCATTTTTGTGTGACTGGCTGTGCTAGAAGTTTCCTTGCACTGTTCCCGCTTTTGCTTTTCAGTGCGTCCACCCTCACCCCCACCCCCAAAACATGATAACTTTCCCTTCCTGAACAATCCACCATTTTCTAGTCCATTCACTCTGGAACCAAGTTTTAAGTATCTCAGGGTCTGTGGTATCTGAATCAACAAGTAGATATATAGGAACCAATTATACTGGTTGTCCTATCATTACAAATTATTTATTTTAACATAGTGATTTTCTTCAATTTCTCTTGGTTGATTTAATATAAGGTATTGTTTTCAATTTCTTGTTAAGAGTCAGTCACTTTAGTACTGTTAAATGTCACTTTTACAGAATCCTAAAGAGTCATAAAAGTATGGTTTTATGAATGGTCACTATAGCTTAGAAAAAGTAGTTACTGCTTATGGGTGGCTAAGGTGGGGCAAATGAGAATCGCTCCTCCCATAGGCTTCTATATTTGAATGCTTGGTTCCTAGTTATTAGCACTGCTGTGGGAAGGATTAGGAGATGTGGCCTTGTTGGAAGAGGTTTGATCTTGTTGGAGGAGATGTGTCACTGGGAATAGGCTTGGCCATTTCTAAAGCTCACTCCAGGCCCACTCTCACGCTCTCTGCCTCCCGCTTACGGATCAGATGTAAGCTCTCAGATACACTCCCTAACATGATGGTCAGAGACTCCTCTTCTGAAATTGTAAGCAAGCCCCCAACTAAATTCTTTCTTTTATAAGCTACCTTGGTTATGGTTTCTCCTCACAGCAATAGAATAATAAGTAAAGCAATAACATAGCTCACACGGAGTAGAGATTTAACAGGAGCACAGGGCCAGTACCACCATTGTGTGACTTTTCCTGGGGAGATGCAAGCAAATGTCTACTTACCCTAGATAGGACACTGAAGACCCACTATGGAGGGGTTGTACCCAAGTTTAGCTTATCCAAACAGTCAAATCTCAGGGGTGACATACAAGGGCATGAGTGACTCAATTCATGGGGCCATATTGTGAAGAAACCACCACACTGTATGTGAACACTCTCGACAGCTGCATCCCTGGAGCCCCCTCATCAGGAAACATAACTAACCCGACTGTACTTTCTGTATCGCAAGCTTTCACTGTTCCCCCCCTAGATAAGGGGCCTTGTGATTCTTGCAAGTCTCAAGCACTTCATGGTTTTGTTTACTGTTTTAGTCTTATAAGCATCTTTCCTTCCTTCCTTCCTCCCTCCCAGAGGCAATGTTTCAATTTGTAGGAAAAGGCTGCTCCACAAGTCCACCCCTTGCCCCACTCCTAACCCCCATAAAATACTAACCGTTCAGTGCTTTAAATCTCTTCTTTTCTCCTTCTTCATGGCTGACAATGTTCTGTGGTGGATGTAGAGTAATACGTCATAACTAATCTTCAGGCACTTTTTGTGTACCTCTGACCAATGAGATGTTATGGCTATAAAGCAAACCTAAAATCCTAATGCTGACACCAACTTTCATAACAAGGTATATGCTGACACAAATTATAGTAATACAAAACTAATTGATTTTCTAGTTCTAATTCTGTAATGAGTATTTTAGTTTTGGTGGAGGGTAAGTGCATATAATATAGAGTACTGGAAGAGTAAAATTTAAAGTAAAGTTTCATAGTTTCCACTCTGGTAACTCTAACTATAAATAAATTCATTAAGTTGTATAGACTTTGGATTTTGTTAATTTTTGTATGTTTTGGTTTTGCTTATTCTCAAATATTTTACAATAAAGTTTATGCATTTTCAAATGATGAAATACAATAATATTTAGACCAAAGAAGTCAAAAGCCTCAGATGTAGGCAGGTACATAGCAAGTGTAGAGATTGCACAACAGTGATGTAGGTAAAAATCGCACAGCTACAAGAATAGGCTGCCTCCAAAATGAAAGAATCGGGAGTCAGTGGAACAAGACTGTGGCAAATTGTCTCTTCTTCCTCAATAATTCTATCAGAAAATCCTCACCTGCCGTGTGTGTGTGTGTGTGTGTGTGTGTGTGTGTGTGTGTGTGTGTGTGTGTGTCTGAGAGAGAGAGAGAGAGAGAGAGAGAGAGAGAGAGAGAGAGAGAGAGAGAGAACTAATGATGGTGACAATGAGATTTACTATTCATTTACTATTTTATTTAATTCATAATTCGTAATTCATTTACTATTTTATTTAATTGTGTCATTGTATCTAATGGAATGCAGTATCAAGTGGGAAAGTGATATGCACCTTCTGATGTTAGGAGTAAAGGACATTTAAACACTCCAACAAAAACAGAGATGCTAATTTAAGTCCAAACTGCATCATTGACTTGACCTATATTCTAGTCATTGATTGTAATACATTGAGATTGTAGTCATTGCATTAAAGAATGTGTGCTAAGATAGGCAGTGAGAAAGAGATGTAAGTGGATGACAATGAGTGTTTGCTTATGGAAGTAGAGAAAATAAAAGAGGGCATAGGTCCAAAGTTAACTGACATCAGCAAATCTGACCAAAAGACTGTGTTTGTGGTGTGGGCTGAGGTGGTGTTTCAGAAAATACTAGAAAATGGACTTCTGGAATAACAAACAGAATAACTAATGGGTTACTTATGCCAGATAACAGCCGTATTTACCCTAGAGACACAGCTCCTCCAACAAGGCCACACCTGTAATTCTCTCTAAAGAATTCCACCAACTAGGGGCCAAGTGTTCAGGCATATGAGCCTGTGGTGGACTTCCTCATTCAAACAGCCTTACCATGCTAATACAGTGCCATTGGGTTTATGTACCACATTTTTCATTATCCATCCGACTGTTGAAGAATGTTTAGGTTGTTTCATTTTCTACCTATTGTGAATAGAGCAGTAATGAACACAGCTGAGCAAGTATCTGTAGTAGGATATCAAGTCCTTTAAAATAAGCCAATGAGCACAACACTTGAGTTATATAATGGGTCTACTTTTAGCTTTCTGAGAATGCTCCACACTGACTTTCATGAGGGTTGGGCCGATTTCAGTTTTACCTACAATGAATTACAGTCCCCTTTTCTGTGCATCCACACCAGCATTTGATGTCATTTTTATGCTATATTACTTTGGCCATTATTATTCAAGTCATAGTAAATGTCAGCATCATTTTATTTTGATTTGCCTTTATTTTTTACAAGGAATATTTATTTGTTTTGTGAAGATAAACTACATTCTTTTTATGATAGCAGTGTTAAAATGCTCATAATTATAGCAAAATATGCTACTACTGTGAGGAAAGTTTTTATAAAGTTTAGATGTCATGAATAGACATCACATGCTTTCAAAGTAGTCTTAATATGTCTTTCCACTAGAAGTTAATGTTATCAAACATCTTAAAAATATTCAAAAGCCATTTCATTTCTTCCTTTTAACTCTCCATTCAGAGCTGCGTTCTGGGTTGTTTTGTTTTGATTTGGTTTAGTTTAGGCTTTGTTGTTATTGTTTGTTTGTTTGTTTGTTTGTTTGTTTTTTCGAGACAGGGTTTCTATGTGTATCCGTGGCTGTCCTGGAACTCACTCTGTAGACCGGGCTGGCCTGGAACTCAGAAATCCGCCTGCCTCTGCCTCCCCAGTGCTGGGATTAAAGGTGTGGGCCACCACTGCCAGGCCTGCATTCTGTTTTTGATTGACTCATTTGCTTTCCAAATTCTGTGCCTTTTGAATTCTTTCTATATTCTAGATGCTAATCCTCTACCAGATGCACATCTGGCACAAGTCCCCTCCCTCCCTATAATCTTCCTTTTCACTTGATGGTTTCATTTGCATACAGAAGCTTCTTAGATTTATGAGGCCCCTCTGATCAATGATTGGCCCTTCCACTCCTTAGCAAACGAAGTGCTGACTGCATCCTTTCTGCACCCATACCTTATAAGACACTTCCTATATTCTCCTCTAGCAGTATCAGTATTTGTGTCAGGTTTCACTTTAAGTTCCTTGACCCATGTGGAGCTCACTTTTGTTCAGTGTAATAAATACAGGTCTAATTTCATTCATTTACATATGGATAACCAGTTGTGCCAGCACCATTTGTTAAGGACCCTGTCCTTACAGTGTATATATATATATATTTGGCACCTTTCTCAAATATTCTTAAATTTTATAGTCTTAGTAATTAGATGTTCTGTATTGTATCATGTAGGGGAAGATGCTGATTGTAAAGTCTGCTTCCCTAACTCTTGATTTGGTCAAAAATGGAGTCCAAAAGCCAATTGCTGGGTAGAAGGAACAGGTGGGAGTTCTGGGTCCAGGAGGAAAAGAAGACAGAGGAAAAGAGAAAGGGCTTATTGGCCAGGCTTTGGAAGGAGAAGCAAGAAACAATCCTGTAACAGGGAAGCTAGAACCAGCAGCCTCCACCACTGGTGGATAGTCAAGGCTGTCAGCAGAGGCTAGCTGATACAGGCTAGCTGATAATTTTAAGGCAGAAGATTTGAGCCCAGCAATTTTGCTAGAAGACAAGTTACAAAGTAATAAAGCTCAGTGTGTGTGTGTGTGTGTGTGTGTGTGTGTGTGTGTGTGTGTGTGTTTATCCACTGATTCAAATGTCTCCGGTGAGGCTGGTAATTCAACCCCACCAGGAGCAAAGTTTGGTAGGAAGGAGAATCCAGATGGGTTATAGAGGCTTGGCGAAGCTAAGTTGGAAGGAGCAAAAGGGTATAGGGAAGAGCCTGAGCACAGGCAGCTGCTCCATGGTCACAGCTCCTGGGAAAGGTGGTAGCGTGTTTTGTAAATTACATGCAACAGTATCATTGATCCATGTGTTTGTTTTTAGGCCAGTACAAGGATGCTTTTACTACCATGGCTCTGTAACTAGCTTGAACTCTGGTATAGTAATACTTCCAAGTTACTTCTTCTTGCTTAGGAGCATTTTGGCTACCTGGAGTCTTATGTGTGTCCATATGTATTTTAGCAGTCTTTTGTTGGTGGTGGGGTTTTTGTTTTGTTTTGTTTGGTGTGTGTGTGTGTGTGTGTGTGTGTGTGTGTGTGTTTGTTTCTATTACAAAAATAAAATGGAGATTTTGCCTGGTTTTTATGATTTTGTAAATTGCTTTTGGTAGGATGATTGTTTTCACACTAAGTCTACCAATCCATGACTATAGAGGATATTCCTCTTTGTAGTGTCTTCTTCACATTCTTTCTTCTGATTAAGAATTTTTCACGTAGGTCTCTTTTAGCTTCCTTTCTGTGGTAAATATCTACTCCACCATAGATTATTTAGTCCCCAAATAAAAGACATAAAATCGTTATATTTATAGTAAGCCTTAAAAGCACTAGAGTTGGGCAGATATCTACCATCTATGCTATCTTGCCTACTTCCCTATCAATAACCCTGAGATATAACTTGTCATGTTCTGCCTAGGCTGCTCCTTCTCCAGTTGGCCTGCCCTCGAGGCATGTTTATTCATGATCCACCTACATGATGCCATCTTCTTTCTTCTCTCTCCTCTCCTCCCTGGTAGCCTCTGCCTCAGACCCAAAGCCTGGGAACCTCTATCTTTCTCAGCATGCTTAATATTGATATTCAGAAAGGCCATTTTTGTTAATTGATTATGTGTCCTGCTGATTTGGTGAAATTGTTGGTTATTTAATGGAGCTTTCTAGTAGAACTTTGGTGATTTCACAAAATCACAAAATTATCTCCAAATGGGGAAAACTGACTTCTCTTGGATTACATGCAGAAAAAAAGAAAATCACAAAAGGAGAGACAATGACACACCAATTGTCTTATAAAATTGTTTTATTTTATTATATGTAAACTTCTTTCTCAGGAATGGTACCAAAGTGACTTGCTTATGGGGCTTTATAATTTGGGATAAACATAATTAACAAAACAAGTATTTCTCTATTGTACAGAGTAATGATGTAAAATCTATTTATAGGCTATATTATTCAAAGCAGGTAATTAGACTTATCTGCCAAAGCAACTTTCCTACTTAAGCCCATGCCATCGAAGGAAAACAGCTAAGAGACATTCTCCTCAGAACCTTGCAGAATAGTTGGGATGTCTAGTTTCCACCACACAGAGCCACCAGGATTTTTTCATAGTCTCCTTTGGTTTCATCCTGTTGAGACAAAAAGAGAATATGTTTGACATGTTGCAAAATTATAATGAATACAAGCTATTTTTTTTTAAATTTATTTTTTATTAGGTATTTTCCTCATTTACATTTTCAATTCTATCCCAAAAGTCCCCCATACCCACCCCCCCCCAATCCCCTACCCACCCACTCCCCCTTTTTGGCCCTGGCGTTCCCCTGTACTGGGGCATATAAAGTTTGCAAGTCCAATGGGCCTCTCTCTGCAGTGATGGCCGACTAGGCCATCTTTTGATACATATGCAGCTAGAGACAAGAGCTCCGGGGTACTGGTTAGTTCATATTGTTGTTCCACCTATAGGGTTGCAGTTCCCTTTAGCTCCTTGGGTAATTTCTCTAGGTCCTCCATTGGGGGCCGTGTGATCCATCCAATAGCTGACTGTGAGCATCCACTTCTGTGTTTGCTAGGCCCTGGCATAGTCTCACAAGAGACAGCTATATCTGGGTCCTTTCAGCAAAATCTTGCTAGTGTATGCAATGGTGGAGTTACAGAGACAAAATTTGGAGCTGTGACGAAAGGATGGACCATCTAGTGATTGCCATATGCAGGGATCCATCCAATAATCAGCTTCCAAACGCTGACACCATTGCATACACTAGCAAGAATACAAGCTATTTTAATTGTAGAAGTAGCATGGTGTTTGTAGAGTCAGTTACAAAGCAAGTCATACATTACAGTGTATAATATAGCTATGTTCTAAAAATCTAAATTAAATATTCTCCAGAGGAGAACCAGAACAAAATCTACTCTGAACTAATTGTTGTATATTAGAACAAGTTATTTCTAAGTATTAATATATAATATAGTTAGTTGAAGTATTATATAATGTGATACCCCACATAAGAAAATATCTGAATCACTCAACAAAAGGAGTAAAAGTTATGGGCCTATAATTTTCTCATTTGAATTTCATTTATTTTAATTATCAAATACAAATAATGTGACTAGAAATGATTATCTTTCTGTAGGATCAGCCTCCTTGATTTTTTTGTAATGTGTTATTTTCTAACACCATAATTCATGACTTGAACATATATTTTGAGCATTTTATACAAGAAATACAAAGTACAAGTAAAACACTGAAAATTAATTTTAGTACTAAACTTTTAATCTTTCAATTTTAACTACAAAATAAATCATAACACATATCAATACTGCCAGAAATTCTGAAACATTCCAGAATTATTTATGCACAAAAGACTAGACATTTCTATATGGCTCAAAATGCAATAAGTTCTTTGGTAATCTAGATTTAATTATGTGCGGTTTAATTTATTTATGATTCACCCATACTAAGAAGCTGAGCTATTCTTATATATGCAGTGTATAGCTGTAGCATATCACATCTGCTTTACGCTTGGAAAATGTTGCATGAAGAACTTTCTTTCATGAGGTGCCAATGATAGAAAATACAACATACCAGGATGGCTTGGCAAAGAGAGATTCCATACTTCTTCTGGTAAAATACTTTGATTTCATTCATGTCAATTTCCGAACGGGAGACCATAATCCTGATCAATGCCTTATGGCGAGTTCCGGCACCCTGTGCAGACAGATCATGGTTTCATGACATGTAGGAAACCTCTCAATGAAGGCACTGGGTTTTCTAGAGAAGTTAAACCACCCCTATACGCTATTCTCCTCACCTCTTCCCCTTCCCTCAGTGTTCTAACACACCACACATATACTCATACCACGGGGGGGGGGGGGGGAGGGAGAGAGAGAGATATTGAGAGAGCACACTGGTAATGAAGGAATAAAAGAAGAGACCAGGAATTACATTAGCAGAAGGTGTGCATTAGCAGAAGGTGGCTTTCCACCATCCAATCTTTGTGATATCTCAACTATCGAATAATAGCCAAATGTATTGTTCCCTGAAGTCATAAATCTAACCTATGGACTTTAAAATCCCAGTTGTCTCCCATTTCTCTTACAATGAAGCAGCCATCTTACAAGGGCATATGATATCCTTTATAACTTCATACCCATTTAGACTGTCAAGCTAATCACACACACACACACACACACACACACACACACACACCACGCGCGCGCGCACACACACACACGCACGCACACACACACACGCACACACACCAGTTGGCAAGGAGAATGGAGGGAGAATTAATTAATATCCAAGTATTGTGCCTGCCTGAATTGATAAAAATAAGAAACGTGCATATCATTTTATAGAGCTCCTCAGTTATTCATATGTTAGTTCTTTCCATCTCTCTCCCTTTCTCTTAAGGCTTTGATATACATGGGTAACAAAGGGAAGATCATGTCATAACTCTTGTCTTCACATCACAAAATACAAGTGCTGGTGCAATCTCCTCTACTTTAACCTCCTTGCTTGATGAGATGATCAAGTATCTCAAATGCATCTCAAGACCACCTTCTACTTTTCTAACCATGGAATGTTATTTTAAATAATCCCTATGAGTTTATGGCATGAAAAGGCAGCAGAGTTATCAAGTCAAAAGAAAGCTAGAAAGTGAAAGACTATAAAGCTCACAACCTTGGTTGAAATAGGTTATGATAATCGCATGTAAAGAGGGGACTTTTCCACTCTTCTCTTGGTGATTTGAGTTTTAAGTAAATTATAAATCACCTATAAACTTCTTGCTATCTCACCTCATAACTATCTTTACAAATACCTTTTCTAAAAGTGCATCAAATCCAACAAGTATGTTCTAATGCAGAAGCATGTTTCTCTTCAAATCGAATAAAGCAGTGATGTCCTTTAAAGGAAATATATGTAATGCGATTTTTTTCAAGCAAAAAGTTCTTGGCTCTTCTCTCTGCAGACATTTCTCCTCTAAATAAAGCCTGTAAGTAGAACAGTACCTTCATGGCTTCGTACAGCTTCTCGGCAAAGAAAGCTGGAGTGCTGGTGGCACACTTCACTGTAAGAGATTCAAGTCATCACAAAATGAACATTCATATTTAAAAATAGAAAATAATTTTCTAAAAAGAGTTCTGACCTTCTGTCTAATGAAGGCTGTTTAGTTTATTGGAAGGTGGCGTTACTTTACACAAGGTGGTTGTCAACATTCTTTTTCTAGTCAACATTCAGTAGAGACTCAGCCCTGAATATACTCTTCTCTCTTTAGGTATGGGGAATCCATAATGGTCAGGCTTCTTAGATTCTTAGAGATACACAACCATGGCCCACACAAACAGTACATGTCTCCGGGAGACATGTAAAAGGTTCAGAATTTTAGAAATGAACCCATACCTACTAAATTAGCTTGTCCAAGACTTGTTCAAGACTATACAAGTGGTTACACCAGAAATTCAATGTGTTTCTCTTCATGACCACCCAGGAGGTATGTCCTGCTTGGTGCATTGCCTTTTAAACAGGGATTCAAAAATGTATTCTGCATATCCATATCTTAAAGAGCATCTGTTTCATTAAAAAGGCTTTCTTAAGCCAGGCAGGGTGGAGTACACCTTTAATCGAGGCACTTGAGAGGCAAAGGCAGTAGGATCTTTTGTGAGTTAAAGGCCAGCCTCGTCTACAGAGTAAGTTAAAGAATAGCCAGGACTGTTACACAGAGAGTCCCTGCCTCAAAAAAGAATAAAAGAAAGAAAAGAAAAAAAGGAAAGGAGAGAAAAGAAAGAAAAGCCTTCCAGTTTTATTATTTCATCATCAGTCTTGCATATTGCCTCCGTGTGAACATAGATGCAGGGATGTATCATCTCCTCAGGATTTTTTCCTTATATTATTTTTATAGAGCATCAGTGAAGTGCAAGTGTACAGGTTCCAGTGTGAAGCTTCGCCTGTGCTACTTCTACATACCGATGGTTGTGAGGCACTTCTCAATGTCACCCTTCAGTTCCAGATCCAGAGCTTTGTTCATGTCATGTTGACTGTACTTTCCGTAATTCTGAAACACTGAATGGGAAACAGAAGTTAAGATGTGGGCAAAGCATCCTGTCTACTAGTAAACTTTAGCAAAATCAGGGTAACTGACTCATGGGCCCCTTAGGGACACAGAACTCGTGTGTTGGTATACAATAATGAACTTTGCATTGCTATTTTTACACTCTGCCTTCCCAAAAGATTCAGAGACTACATCTTAATCATTGAGAATTTGGGGATTTTTTTTTTTTTTTTTTTTTTTTTTTGCTCTTTCTTGTTTCTGGACCAACTATACATTCTTTCCTTTATTTAGACCCTTGGAGTGTTTTTCTTCTTCTTCTTCTTCTTCTTCTTCTTCTTCTTCTTCTTCTTCTTCTTCTTCTTCTTCTTCTTCTTCTTCTTCTTCTTCTTCTTCTTCATTTTTTTGGCCTCAATTTTTAATGTTTTATTTATATCTCATGTCATAACTTCTCCAAAACTTTGGAAGAGTAGAAATAGCAAAAATAAGTTATATTTCTCACTCCAAAGTGAGAAAGTTTGTTCTCAGTGGTGTGAATAGTGGCAGACCAAAGCTATATGATAATAGATATATGGCAATAAAGGAACAGCATCGCCTAAAGCCATTTGATAGGGAAAGACCTCTTTCTTTTCTTCGTCTCACTTGTCCTCCATAAGTAACCTATGATCTTCTCTAAACACAATCCAGAGAAACTAATATCTTATTACCTCTGCGAAGATGAGGAAAGCTCCTGCTGGTCAGAATTGTGGTGAAGACGTTCACGTCTGTCCCCTTTCTCCTTTCTCCAGCTTCATACAAAGCCTGTCAAGAAATGGATAAGTGACCATGCGACCATGAACTGAATGACAAACACATAAAAATGTTACATTTAACAAAAGTCACATAGGCAATTACTCTGTACTCATACAATCAGAGTAGGCAGCAGGGAGGTTGGCCTTTCTTGAAAGTGAAGACAGGACAATAAAGTCAGCAGTATCTCACAAGGCATTTTGTAAACCTGAAAAACTGAGGCTATGTTTTCAGGATATCTCTTTGCTTAGTTCATTGTTTAAAATTATTCTTAAAATGGATTCTTTTTTGCTATTGTTTTGCTCAAAGAAATTATTAGCAAGTAGTATCAATAAATCAAAAATTCAACTGCTGCCTACATCTTGCATTTCCCTTCTATATTCACACATTTATTTGCTACTGAAGGATATTTCATATTGATGCTATGATTTTTGTACTCAAATTTCAATTCTGAAATTTGAAAGCTATGTATTCTTAGGAAATAATTTAAATACAAATATTCTTTGCAAATGAAAATAATGATCCCTGTTGTTTTTGTTACAAGTATGTTTTACAAAGTCTAAAATATTAATTTCTATCACAATCCTGAGCCATATTAATCATGTAGTCTCTGTAAATATGTATAAAGTATGTATAAATATGCATAGTCTAGAAATTTAAAATACTCACAAATATAAGGGTAATTGTTATCAGGGGCAATTACGCATCATTATTTTTTATATGTTTGCACGATTTCTATTAAAACAAAATGCTCAATGTGTTTCTAGATTTCCCTTTACTCAGCAATAATTTCCTTTCCTAGCTGAGCATAATGATGATTGCTTCTAGTTCCAGCGACTGAGAGACAGGGAAAAGAGGATTTCAAATAGATAGCAACTTACACTACCAACCAAGAGGTTGGGCTTACATGTAGGTTCTTATACTATAAAGTTAAAACTTGGAGTGTTCTCTACCTAACAGTCGTGGGAAAGACAGACAAATTGTTATTAAAGTCATCATTGGCTTTCTGAATAATAAGATCAATTGGAAACAAAAAGACTATATTTTTTATCCCTGGGCTACAAGAATCTGTGTCTAATTAAATGAACATTAAGGAAACATTGGCTTCTCCCAGGACTGGAGATCTGCTTCCATATATAAAGAGTAAGGATGTAGGAATATCCTTGCTTACCCTGGCATCTGTATCAGCCAAATCTTGATTCACACTCAAGTCCTGACAACGGTCACCCTGTAAAAATACACCAATATATTGTAAGATTTTCTGTAGGATGTAATTATAAGATGTGCTTAATTCTCTTAAAATCAGACAATAACCACTGAGGAAAAAGAGCATAAAACAGGGTCTATCCTCTCCAGCAATGTTGCACTGAGGAGCACAAGCCAGACAAAGCAGAGCATGAGCTCACGTAGGTCTGCTTCCTAAAACACTGGAACCCACAGAAGCACATAGTTCATTGGTGATAAGCAGCGATAGTAGGGTATGAAACACAGGTCTGGAAGATGCCAATGAAAGGACACAGTCGCTAATAAGCAGGGGTACACTGTGGCGTTACTATACAGTAAGAGAAATGTAATCTGTATCATAGTTGATATCTTTAAGTGACCTGAAGATAAACTTTAAATCTCAACTAAAAAAAAATGGTAGGAAGTTATAACAGGAAGACATTATTTTATGCCATTAATTGACATCCTATATACCAAAATATCACACTGTTCCCTCAAATACATACAAGTATAGTTCATCAATTAAGCAGCATTAGTTTGAAGAAAGAGAAAGTTTCTCATTCCTAGAAAATTATCACAACTCTTAAGTTTTTATTCAGCATAATAGCAAACACATTTCCAGAGCATTTATGTTATACCTTGGCAAGAGCAAGCAAGGCTTTCCGAAAGTCTCCAGATGTATCTGAAGTGATGTCTTTGGCCAGATCTCTTTTCAGCTCTAGGAGACAAGAAAAATAACTTTGTAGTAAATTATTCTAAAAAAATAATGATGCAAATAACTAATATCTTAAACATTTGTCCCAGAGTATCAGTTACAAAGTTGAATGACTCATGTTACATATTTCTGGTGACTCTGATCATATTACATGTAACTCAGGTTGCATGTGTTTTATGAGAATGGAAAAATGAGTACAGCTAAAATGTTAAGACTATAAAACACTTGCCTACAGACCAATAAAAGAAAAAGGAGCAATGCTGTGTATGAAAACTCAGAGTCACAAATAGCTTCTAACAAGAATGAATTGTTAAACATAAATTACCAAATCACTTTGAAACATAATATGTTGCCATTTATTTGCTAGAATGAATAGACCAGCATTGAAAAAGAAAAATAGGTAGTATTTGCTTGAACATTGGCTAGTATTGATATTTGATATGTATATTATATATTCAATGGCATTTGTTTGTGTATATGTGCAGTTATTTAAAGCTCATTTCTATACACATATGTTTAGTTATCAAATGTACTGCCTTAACGAAAAAAATAACTGAATTTATAATGAAATAGATACAGCATCTTAAGCTATTAAGTCTTCAGGATCATGGGGAAGTGTGAATGTCTATCTTTGTAAAGTATGTTTCATCAAACACATTAATAATTACATCTCTTGAATTATTAATGACAAATGGCTCTAAGGCAAGCATCAGTAATAGAGTTAAAATCTGCAGAAAATGTGGTTGAAAACTTCCTTAGACTCATGTGCTAAATTGAGAAAGATGTGCAATGCTGTTGTCCCATGAGTTTGATAAGAGAATCAAAAAGATTCTTTACAAAGCCACATATTAATTTAACAAAGCAAAGCAAAAAGCCACCAGCTCAGAGGAACTAGAAAATCACCAGAAACCAGAATCCCTCGGCAAGGAGGAATGAATCATTGACTAAAGGCCTCATGGTCTGATGAGCCACCCACAGTCTCATGCAAAGTATCTGTCTAACCAGAGAGAAAGGGAACTGAATTGTTTATGCTCTCAATGGTAAAATTAAGACTCCCAAAAAAGGGGCTGGAAAGATGGCTCAGTGGTTAAAAGCACTGACTGCTCTGCCAGAAGAGCAACCTGAGTTCAACTCCCAACAACCACGTGGTGGCTTACATCTGTAATGGGATCTGATGCCCTCTTCTGGAGTGTCTGAAGACAGCTACAGTGTATATGCATATACTATATATAGCATATATATTAAAGCTATTTTTAAAAATCCCAACAAAGGATTAGAAAGATGAATGGAAAGTGTTCTAATTAGAAGTATTTATTCTAACTGTCTAGTCATTTCAAAGTAAAAACCACTGGGTAGTTCAGAACAGTAGAAATGTTTTTAGAAAGCTATCTAAGTCCAAAAATGTTCTGAATCCAATTCTCTTTACAACATGTGTGCTAATTGGTGGGTTGGGGGCATGTGTTTTCTTGTTTCCCTCACCCTGCATTCCAGGAATACTGAACCAAGCAGGAAGGGGCCATTTTAGAATATAGGCTTTCTAAATCTTACACAGTCACCACCCATAGCTAACTTTTAAAAATGTATTTTTATCTGATTTCCTGTCCAACTCAGGCACTCAGATACTGGGTCTGACCTTCTCTGTAGACTCTATTAATCTCTCTGATTTGTTCGTTAGATCTTGTTGTCAAAATCTCAATGAGAGTGTCTTCATCTGTTCCAAGTCCCTGAATTTAAAGAAAAAAAAATACATTTAAAGTTTTTCCACTCAGGAAATCAACTTGTTTCGTCCACACAAAGTTTGTTGTAATTTGTCATTTAGCAAATTTTGTTCATATTTTTAAAAACATATAACATCTTTCTAAAGTAAAGTAGGTTTATGTTCAGTATTTTGGATGAAAGTTTAAAAATACATATATTTGATTTATGCATTTTAAAAACATGGAAAACATTAGTTCCAATATTTTTTTTCATGTCTCTACTGACTGATTCATTAAATCATTAAGTTGCTCAGTCACTGGACTCATACTGATTGACAGTCTTGTAGTAGATAATGAAGGCTCAGTTACAGAAATACACAGATTTTCCTGCACATTTTTTAGGAAAGTTATTTTTCATTAAAAGAGTATTTTAGGGGGCTGGTGAAAAAGTTCCGCTGTTAAAAGCTCTTGTTCATGCAGAAGACCCAGATTCAATTCCTCTCATCCACATAGTGGCTTGCAACCATCTATAAGTCCCAACACAAGAGGATCAAATGGCCTCTTCTGACCAAGAGTGCCAGGCACACAGGTGAGATATATATATATATATATATATATATATATATATATATATATATATATATATACACACACATAGATACATTCAAGTAAAACACTCATTCAAATAAAACATCTTAAAAGCTGCTGGGGACCTGGTGATGGGGGAGAGGTAGTGAGAATAATTTACCTTCATGGCACCACGGAGTTCATCTGCATCAAACTGAGCTGGAGTTTTTAGCATAGCCAAAACAACCTCCTCCAGGTGGCCTGTAAGGGCTTTTCTCAAGACTTCATCCAAGGGCTGGGGAAAAAAAAAAAAAAGGATTAGTGAGTTCCTAACAGTCTTGTTCCTAGTGACATCTCAATTTGGTCAGTCACCCATTAGAGCTCCTTTCATCCATACAAAACATCAGTTGGATATATATACGACATCCTCTCCATCATGTAATGTAGAGAGCTTAGATGAAATGCGCTTAGATGAAATGCACTGAATCTGAGACTAACTTCCTACAGGATTGGGTTCTCAGTGTTCTTTACAGGAAAGGAATCACAGAGCTCAAAACACAAAGCTGCCACATCCTTTTCATTGGTCTAGTAAACACTATAATTAAAAAAAATAAAAATAAAAAAGGTAGCTTCCATTTTTTAAATTGCATCCAGTTAAAAAGAAACTATCTAGAGTGGCCACGAGAGATATAAAGTTCACTTCCATCATAATGTTGCATAAAATATTTAGATTTCGTCATAAAGCAGCTCATTCAAGTTTTAGTGACATTCAAAAAAATGCACTTCAATAAGGACACGTTCTTTGTTCCTCCACAGTAATTTTGATGCCTATTTTGCTTAAATGCTTAAACAACTTCACCTCTGAAAGCTTTTATGGCAAGATAGCCAATGTTTGAACTGAGGAAATTTGCTACAAAATGGTCCTATTTCAAGAAAGGAGACAAATATTGTGACTCCGATTTCCGGAGTAATGGGCTCACGGTGTTTAATATGGAAAGACTAACAAATGTGATTCAGAAGCGCATTGAAAGATGAATATGAGCAAACTGAGCGTCTGTGGTCATCATTCTCACTACCTTTCCATTCTCCTGTAAGTACGCGGCCTTGATCTGCTGGCGCTGAGCATTGGTCCTCTTGGTAAGAATGTCAATGATGGTTGCTTCATCCACACCTGGAAATACAAGGTCTGAGGCTTTAAGATCAATTCTCTCAATCACCCACAACTGACAGAAAGTGTTTCTTTATCAAGGCAGCACTCAAGGCACACTCATAGCAAAGCTGGGAAAGAGAATTGCATCAGCCCGGAAAATGAACAAATGCCACAGCACGTATCAAACTGGAGGATGTTTAAGACGACACGTCAACCATTTGAATGGGAAACAAAGAGCCGATCAATGATTTCTGGATTTAGGCACTCCAGATACATATTCAAATCCTCAGCGTAATCACCGGTGTTCATTTACGCACTGATTTCTACTAGAAACAGGCTGGTATGGACATCTGTTATTGTAACAGAGATTCGATCACTGACCAAACTTTCCTACGTACTGAAAGGAAGGACATTTTACTCTTTGGAAGTGATCTAACTCCACAGCACATGAAGGCCTGGAATGGAAACCTTCTTGCCTTGGCCTCTCTAGTACTGATGTTATAGATAAGAACTATTGCAGCCGACTAAATCTTTTTATGTCCGAAGCGTAAGACTCTGCATAACTCAGGTTTATTTCCCAATAACTGTTCAAGTAATTTCTATGAGATGTTCAGAAGGAGATTTGTTTATGAAAACACACTCACCTTTAACCATGATAGCTTTGTGCAAGGCAGCAACATCCGAGGATACATTGAAGGAAGGGTAGGGGCTCACTGCTGACCCAGGACCACCTTTGTATGATTTTACAGCTTGCTATGTGTGCAAGAGACATGAATTAGTTTTTAGTCATTCATTTATTTATTCATTCATGTTACTGTCCATTTTAACATGGTAACTACTTCATAATATTTTGACTACTTACAACATATTCCTGTTCTTGATTTTCAAGAAAACGGGCCTGCTTGAGGAATTCTGATACCATTGCCATTTTTAGAGAAGTATCTGGAAAAAAATGGATCGGTACTCTTATATAATAAAATCAACATCCACAAACACTACGCTTAACACTCAAGACACTACAATAGAAAGCAAACTTGTCCTTATTTTGCTGTGATTATTCTTTGGTGCAGCATAAAATGTGTGGTGTTTATATTTCTTTAAAGACTATTCTTACCGTGAAAATGAAACTCACAGCCTCTACTCAGAAATGAATCATTTTCTTGTTCTTTCTAGTCTTGCCCTCTAAGGTTCACGTAAGTATAGGACCTGAGGAGAAGAGCTGATAGTCACAATGCCTGATCTACATTCACAGACCACCCAGAGATGCTAAGCAAAGAGGATGCAAAAACTGTGGTATGCCTTCCTTTGCCTCTGGGAATCTAAAGCTGGCCTGTGCTCTCTGGTTTAAAGCAAAAAGGCTAAGGGGAAGGGCTGCTTCAGAGAGGCTTTCTTGAAATATGTCAAAACAAATCTGGTTGAAAGCTTCAGAGAAAAAAAAATTGAGGGAAGGTTTGTCATATTTGAGAGGATGGGTAAAGTTTGCTAGATGAAGAATTGATAATAGAAGTTGCAACAAGGAATTTACATATATTTTCACAGCAATATCATTATGTGTGTGAATGGAAAGCAGTGTGATCCCATTTGTACTTTGGAAGTAGCATCCTTTTTTTACATCTTGGGGAATCACAGTAAAGGGTGAAAAGAAAGGCAAGACCACTCAGTATGTCATGCAAGCATCTGTGTGCGCTCAATCAGGGCCTGTGCCAAAGGCATGTCCAGAGAAAATTCGCTTCCTCCTATGAAATAAAATAATCCAAAACCATCTACAGGACTGGATCAACTTAAAACTCTGCATTTCTTTCTCAAAAAAAAAAAAAAAAAAGCAGCTTCCCTCCTTCCTTCCTTTTGTTTTTCCTTCTTCCTTTCCTTTCTTTTTCATTGCTTGGTGCATCATCATTTGAATAAATAATTATCTTCACATTTTTTTCCACTTGAGCAGCTAAGCATTATTCTTGTATGCGTACACACAAACAGAAAAGGATTGTTTTATCATTGTTTTGTCTCTGTTCTAACAAGAAGCATTTGGGCGATGTTGCCATATGCATAATTTTTTGGCAACTATCATAAAGGGCGTCTCAAGTTACGTGCACAGCTTGCAGCCTGGTAATGTTTGTATTTAACGGAACAAAATCTTTTTAAAGCTTAAAGTATGCTAACCATTGGTCTGTTTTCTCTACAAACGCATAATACCATTGATGATTCCTTTTGTCAGAGTCTGCATTTTTGTTGTTGTTGTTGTTGAAACAGGTATTCAGCACCTACACTTATCTATCTCCGACACCCTCTAGAGATTGTGCAATGAATGCCTTTGAGGAAGGGTGGAAAGATAATCTCTGAAATGTCAGTTCATGATTTGTAGACTTAAAAGTTAGGAAGAGTAAAACTCACAAAGTTGTCCCTTCCTAGCATGTCCAGACAACGTCTTTCTGTCTGTATCTGCTAGAAGAATGATTCATTTTCAATAACAAGATTAAATACCAGAGGCAAATAACACTCGAAACAGAGACATTCTGTACCTAACCATGGTGATGGGGCTTGTTCAAATTACTATTCTGTCATTTGTGTGGAGAGCAATCACCAAAGTACGGTATTCATTCTCACATCAATGCCTTCATAGCTATTCCCATGCTACTCATGGCATGCAATCATGCATGGTATTGTACTTCCCACTATAGTTGAATCTGGTGTAATTGCTGTTGCCACACAGTATTTCACATTTTGACTGCCAAGTTGGCACACCTACAGCTTCATTGCTTTTCTGCAGAAGTTTCAGCATTCAGAGTTGCTATTTTCACCACCACACCCAAGCCCTAGTATAATGAAATCTTCAAAATGAATGATCTGATCATTTGCTTTTTAAAAACAAAAACAGTGATTTCATTATTTTCAGTTAAGTAATGAAAAAAAAATTCTTCAAACTGGAGGATCATCTGAAATCAAAAATGAGTATGACAACTCAATGCTGATCTTAGGGAGTTTATGAAAGTACTGTGCTTTCGCGGTTTTAGCGCAATTAAAATTAACTGCATAGTGCACACCCATCTTCCTGAAGACTAAGAAAGTGTAATGAAATAATGACTCTGTTAATTATACTGTGCAACAGAACAAGAAGCAGTAAGTTGAGCCATGTACTTGGCAAGAGTATCCTTACAGAAGACAGCGTTGAACCTGCATCTTTTGAGCATCCTCCTTCTAGCCTGCTGTTTATGCATAGGCCAGAAGGAAGGTCCAGAAAAGCAATGGATACAGAACAGAATAGTCTTCACGAATGTCAGCAGAAGAAAATGGACTCTAGGGTCGGCTTCTAGCTCTTGGAGAGTTTAAGGACTGTAAAAGGATGGATGTTGCTCTAAAGAAAATGCACTTTATCACAACCTGCTAAGTGCCAAAGATGCTAACCTTCATTAACAGGATGGCTTATATACAAAGATGCTAACCTTCATTAACAGGATGGCTTACATACAAAGCACTGTTCAGGTGGCACAGGGGGAATGGGAGGTGGATCCATAGCTACACTTCTCTGCCTACTTACCACCTAGATTTTTCATGGAGACAAACTTAATTAAATGGAAGACTTTGTTTCTTTCCTCCTATTTGTCTTAATATAATATTGCTTTATATCAACACATACTTCAATTATTTATCAATAAGTTCTCAATCCAAATTAATTTCCAAGACTAAAACGAGCTAATTCAAAAATAACCCACCCACATGGAAGTGGATTCTATTTCATGTTTTTTCTTTACTTGACAATTTTTTGTGTTGTGTGAATAAGCAGTGCCTATTAATTTTCCCTCATATGTGGATTAAGTGGGAAGGGTCTAAGAATTAGGCTTTTTGTGGATTTATATGTTTGTAGTCATCTTCAGGCTTCTGAGTGTCATGGAAAGTGACTTCCAGAATCTGTGTGGAAAATAGCTGAATTTCTTGGTTTACCAACTCTTCCTGGTTCCAACATTATTTCTGTGTTATTGCAAAGCACAACATGAAGAAAATCTCGTTGAGTAACTTACTTATTCACACAAGATAGTGTCCCGAGAGATGACAGCAATGTGGCTTATGCCCTGGTTATATGCTAGGACTATCAGTTTCACAACGGTAGTAGCAGTAATCATTAGCCACTTCTTTTTTGACAAAATAACTTTGTCACCACCCGCATTATTTCTATATGTGATGACCTTTCCAGACATACATCCTGCGAGTAGTGTCAGTGGTCATCATATAAATATATGCTTTCTGACTGCAAAATACTATGTGTTTTTAAATTAGTAAACAGAGATGAGAAGATCAGTACTACGTTTAATCCACTTGAGATCCAGATTCATCAATAGAGAATCTATTGGAGACTCAACAGTTTTCACTGCAGCCTGAGGATATTGATTTTTTCGTGTTTTTGCTTTGTGTACAATTCTTCCTTGAATACGTGCTTTGTAAGCCCTTCCCACAACTACCCACGTGGAGAAGATAATTAGACTCTTCAATGGCCACATGAGAGGTAATTAGTCTATACAATGACATCACGCTTAAAACGCCATTTAGCCAAAGATAGCACCTGGTTATTTGGCTTCGGGCTTCTGACCAGGGAGTTTCTGTGGCCTGGAATGCTCTGACCTCATCTACTCCTCTGTCTTTTGCCTGACTCACTGCTGCTTGATGAAGGCTCAGCTAAGGCTCCATGATGGTTTCACTGGGACTCAGCTCTGCACTGGGGGACCTTTGAAAGCATCTTGTTTCTGCCCATCCAATAGCCTCATGCCACTATGCATTAAGTCTTCATGCTGGCATCTAACCCTCCAGCAGTCTTCCCCGAAGACACGGACCATTTGCTTGGAATCTGCAGTACCTCATGAAGTACCTGGAATTCTGGATATCCATAAGCATTAAGAATTATTACTAAATAAATAAATAAATCTTATTAAATAAACAAACAGCACTAGGGAAACAGCTACACAGATTTAACCAACAAATTTGACCCATAATGATAGTATTTTAAATAGAAAAATCATATCGTGGTGCTGTGGGCCTTTTTGTTTGTTTGTTTCTTTTTTTCTTTAACTGGAAATTTGACTTCACACACACACACAAAAAAAACATGAAAATTCTTCAGGTAAAATGTAATGTTAATTTAATATGTAAAATGAGAATGTTAAAATAAATATAGCTATAGCTATAGATCCCAATCACTTAGCTTACATTTCACCTTGAGTCCAAAGAGGGATTAACCTAAAGAGAAAGGTATTAGACAGATTGGATGCTTGATCATTCTGATAAATGAGTATAAGATTAAAGGAAAAAGAAATATTAAACTTTGAGAATTGTTCATGGTTCATCCCTAAGGATCCAGTAGTTTTTATTTGTGTCTTTTGCTCTGACTTTAAATATGTAACAATTTAATAGGTCTAGAGGGAAATAAGTGAGCCTGTCCAGCCTGTCCAACGTTGTTCAGGCATCAACGTTGCAGAAGTTTTTGATTGAGAAAGTATTTAACAAGCATCTGACTTTAGCTGGCTCCTTATGAGTGTTGCTATAGTCTCAAGAGCAGCGGTCTCCTATCAGGGAACTAGGAGGTATAGGTGTGTCTCTGGGCTCTGGTAACCACATAACTTCTGAAATGTGGAAGAAGCCATTTCAGAAGCAGGAAACCAACATTTTACAACATATGAATCAGCTGAAACAGGACTGAGCTGCAGCGAGCAAAGCACAGTACCTGCTCAGTGTTAGGGACATTGATTTCTCAGGAGTCATACTACCGAGGCACCGTGGCAAGAGGAAGCACATTTTTAATGGACACCCATAAAATTAGGAGATAAGACATTTCATTAACAGTTTTAAGTGAGCTAAGGAAAAGGTCCTTGAAGGCACATCTGTAATAAGCCAAGTGTGTAGTTAGGAATCATATGCTCTCACTTTTGCAATTTGATTCAATATTGTACAGCTTTATTTTTGTTTTGTTTTGCTTTCCTAGGAAATTTATCTCCTTATCTTATGCTACACCAAGACCGTCGCTAGGCAGAAGAGTTTCTGTAGGGCCCCTGCGGCATTCCGTGGGATGACTTCTCTGACCTCACCCTGGAAAAATCTGCTTTCCCCTTAGGTTTTCAAATGAGCACCAGAAAAGCCTGTCTATGACACAGAGATTATAGGGAGGGGAGGTGGCCACTCCCTGCTTAAATGAGACAAGTAATAAGCGGACCATCTTAAAGTGAGTAAACATAACATTGATTCAAAACGCTAATTAAAAAGGACCACTCGGAGCCTGGGATTCATTTGGTTTTATTAAAGAAAAATATTTTTAGCTGTGAAAGCCTTCCATTTTGGAACAGTTCTTGAGAGTTTTCCATTTGTGGTTTCTGTGGGACCCCCACTTGCCTTCCCACTCCAGCTCTGGACCCACACAAAACTCACAGCTCTTTGGAAAACTTTTCCAAAGAGGAGGAAAGAAAATCCTCACTCTTAGCTTGCCAGAGCACACTTTCTCTTTGCTCCTTTAGTAACTCATCAGCAGGACAGTAAACTTGCCAGACTTTCAGACATGCATTTCTTAGTTAAGAAAGGCAAAACTTTATGATTTTGTAACGTCTAAAAGATAAGCACACAGTCTAATTTTGCAGCAGGATTAGCTAAGACATGGTATTTGCAACAAACCGTAAATCCTGTAGTTGAATTCAGCAGTCAACAGCACTTCCTTAAGAAGCCCCAGGCAAACCAAGCAAGAAGTTCTTACCCGATTTTGTGGTTTCTCCAGCAAGCAGAACTCTGTAAAATGAAAGCTAAGCCTTACCTTTGTATTTGCTTGTCTTCCCGGGGACTGAAGAGAGACTCTGCTCAGATGGTTTCAGACTGGAAGTGGAGGGTTGGACTCCTGATTTTATAGGATATGAACTGAAGCCACACCTAGCAACCAGAAGTTAGTAACTGGCTGTCTTTTGTTTGAAGAACTGGCTCAGCCCTGGTCAAAACCAAGGAGAAACAAGTCTTGCAAAACTACTCCCGGAACCATCTCAGCCACAGAAAGAAACAGGAATCATGGATTTTCCCCCTGCTGTTCCTTCTGAGGTTTTATTCCTCACAGGAATGGTTCAGTGCAGTCGTGGTTCAGCTATGTTGCTCTCCCTGTCTTATCTTGGAGAACTTACTGGGACTCCTTTAAAATTAAACACATTGACCACAAAACTAAAAAAGAAGAAGAAGAAGAAGAAGAAGAAGAAGAAGAAGAAGGAGGAGGAGGAGGAGGAGGAGGAGGAGGAGGAGGAGGAGGAGGAGGAGGAGGAGGAGAAGAAGAAGAAGAAGAAGAAGAAGAAGAAGAAGAAGAAGAAGAAGAAGAAGAAGAAGAAGAAGAAGAAGACGAAGAAGAAGAAGAAGAAGAAGAAGAAGAGGAAAAGGGAAGGAAGGAGAGGGTTTGATTTCAGCCCTAGCACTTATTACTATGTGATTTGGAGGGCTTAATTTATTTCTCTGAATTTGTTACCATTTTTGTATGTTGAAGTTATATCACTAAGGCTCTACTTATGCTCAAGACATTGTAGACAATTGAAATAGAACTTATTTGGAGGTTTTTAAAAAATGATTCTCTAATGAGTGCTTTTCTTGTGATTCACCAGCAATGCTCTTGCCTTCCTATTAAGCCTTTGAAACTAGTATAACTAAGAAACAGGGAACTCGTGAGACTCTGAATTACCTCAGCATTTTCAATAATCGATGTTAAAGATGGAATTATAATGACATTTAATAAAAACACTAGTATTGAAGAAGAGCCTATTTTTTAAATTTTTGAATAGACTCAAACCACATGAACAGAGTAGAAACAGAGCCCTGCTGTTATAGAAGAGTTGAGCAATGAGCAAAGACACGGAACTGTGAACTGTAAGGATTAATGGATTAGCAACTACCACAACAGGTGTCATAGGAAAAGGCCCATGGGATGTAAAGAAGGGAGGATTTTCCGGGAACCTCAATGTGATTCATTCTTTATAAAATCTACAAAAAAAAAAAAGAAAGAAAGAAACAAAGGAAGAAGGAAAGAAAGAAAGAGAGAGAGAGAGAGAGAGAGAGGAGAGAGAGGGAGGGAGGGAGGAAGGAAGGAAGGAAAGAAGATAGTATCTGCTGTTTCCTCTGAACTTTGCACACTAAGATTATGCTTGCATTGTACTTTTAAAAAATTATTTATTGTTTTAATTTACATGCATTGGTGTTTTGTCTATATGCACGTCTGTATGAGGGTGTCAGCTCCACTGGAAATGGAATTACAGACAGTTGTGGGCTGCCAGGTGGGTGCTGAGAATCGAAGCTGAGTCCATCTGGAAAAGCAACCAGTGCTCTTACCTGCTGAGCCTCTTCTCCAGCCCACATTGTACTTTCATACTTTGTCCTTCTGTCTCCTCTTTTCTTCACCTGGCTTTCAGGTAATTATATATGTCATGTTTATAAAAATCAACAAATGATTTTTCAGTAAACTACTTTCCAAGCAAGCATAATGACCTGAGTTTGATACCCAGGAGCTAAATTTTCAAACCTGTCATAAAGGCATGTGTTACCTATTACTGGAGACATAGAGATGGATGGATCCCTGAGGCTTATTGAGCATTGGTTCCATCTAATTGGTGAATTCTGAGCCAATCAAGAGACTCTGTCTCAAAAAAAAAAGGTAGGTCACACTTAAGCTTTACCTCTCACCATTATAAATATGTACACACAATAAACACACACACCACAAACTCACACACACAAACACACACACATGTACACACATACAGTCACATATACACCCACCCCCCACACACACATGTACACACATACAGACACACATACACACACACACACACACACATCAATCAATCAGTAGACCAAAAATGATAGCTCACTAGAAATGGGGAGTCTGAAACAGCAGGATTCCCATGACTTCAAGGTCAGCCTAGGTTACACAGTGGCTACTTTAAAAAAAGAAAAAGAAAAAGAAAAAGAAAAAGAAAAAGAAAAAGAAAAAAGAAAAAGAAAAAGATAAAGAAAAAGAAAAGGAAGCCAAAGAAAAAGAAAAAAAAATAGAAATGAAAAAAAATAGTAGAAAGTCAATGGAGATACTAGCTTAAGTTTAGCAATATTTATGAAACATACTGAAAACTCAATGCCAATTTCAAGGAAGCCAATGTGACTTTAAATACTATAGTCATTTAATGTAAATGCTTAAGAAAAAACAAATTGATATTTTTGATACATGCTGCATGTATATGTCAAAAATAAAAATCAACTAATTGACTAGTAATTAATATGACTGACATAATGGAAAATTGATCCTGACAGATGCAAGCTAGCTTCTCAGCATCATATTTATGTTGTCAACTGAGAAGGGAAAAGATAATTACATAAACTCAAGTAATTTCCATTTTTATCTATTTTTACTTATACTAACCTTGGTAACAGGAATGTTGGAGCATTCCCGCACATTGATAGCCTTATGAAATGAAAACATCCAAGTATTTAAAATAGAATTAACAATGTAGAAGAGACACATATTCTTCTCTTGTTTAGCTGTTGTTTCCTAGGGCATAACGCAAGTTGAAATGCTTTATGTATTTGAGTTTGGGATGTAGTATAAAATTCAAAATACCAAAGCTGAGCCAGTACTTATTATGGCAGAATTAAGGGGAAAACCATGTTTAAAATAATACTTCCCAAAATAGTTTCCAGTGATAATGTGAAGGCAGGAAACTCAAATGAAAAAAGGGGAAAGGATTAGTCATGTGGAATGGGATATCCTGAGAGCAGCACTAGAACTTTTGCCAGGACACAATCATTGCCTTGTACTGTCAAGCGGATTTATGAAAATAAAGACCATACGAAGGATGTTAGGATGGTCCCAGTGACCCTCAGGGACAACCAGGGGTTAAACAGGCCATGTGAGTGAACCACAGCCCCAGCTCCAATGCTATGACTCACCAGCCTTGCTGCTTCTTGAAGGCAATGAGTCACCAGCCTCACCTACTCACAAACAGCTAGAACACAGAACACAGGAGGAAAAGGCAAGCAAAGACTTAAGAGCAGCCCACATGGAACACTTTTTCACTGCATATTCATTTCATTTCCTCTAAGGTAAAACCTGGCAAGGAAACAAAGTTGAGGGGGAAAAGAAATTGGCTTTAGGGAAGGGCTTCCAGACTATTGTCAAGCTCTCTCTGAGCCCTGTGGCTGCTTTGGAAGACGGGGTGCATATAGAACCACAAAGAACATAACACTGATCCACAGCTCCCCACAGGCTCCTCTCACCCATGGTTTGTAGCTGATGAAAATCACTGTTTCCGTTTCTAACATTCCAAGATAAAGTAGCTTTGAGAACTGGCATTCCAAACGTTTTTTCCCTTGCCTTCTAAATATGTCAAATACAAGGCAAATATTCCCTCGCTAATTCTTGTGCTATTTCTTCTTCTTCTCACTCCTCACAGAATTAATTAGTGATGCTATTATTAATATTGTTATGGTTCAGTTTTATTAACATCACATAGAAGAAAATAAACATTTTCTTAACCTAGTAGAGAGGTTACAAGTACAGCTAAAACACTGGTAGGGTCTTTTCTTCACCAGCCTCACTTAAGAAAAAGCACAGCTGACTTGCATGCAAACAAGTTAAAGAAAACTTCATTTTTAAACAAATATGAAGAAGAAAGAGTACTTTTCAAAAGAAGTCCGCCAAATGGCCCTTTCATAAATTCTCTTCTTTTCTGAATATGGATTCAACAAAAGAGAATGAATGAAAACTGCCTTGTCCCCAGCAAATGAGTCAGGGTTCGATCATGTTGAAACTAGAAAAAAAAAAAAAACCAAAAAGGATACAGTTTATCATTACAGTTGGGGCATGAGACGACAACAGGACTAGAAGGCTGAGATCCATAGAGAGCCAAGTGTTTCAAAATAGAGATCCAAACTAACAATGGCTGTAGAATGACAAATGCTTAAAAGTAGAAAACAAGGGGCCGGAGAGACAGCTCAGTGGTTAAGGGCCTTGGTTGATCTTCTGGAGGTCCTGAGTCCAATTCCCAGCACCCACATGGTGGCTCACACCTGTAATGGGATGTGGCGCCCTCTTCTGGCACTCAGGAGCCAGAAGATAGCGCATGCACATAGAGCACTCATACACATAAAATGAATAAATTTTTTTTTAAGTAGAAAGAAAATAGAATGACACAATGGAGAAAAAAAAACACTCAGTGTCATGTTAGGCTGTCTAATTTTGTTTTACAATAGTGTATGTTGTAAATCTACAATTTACTGCAACTAAAAGAAAAAGGAATGATGTAGAGTGTGAGTACTGCTTTTTCCACACATTTACATATTTGTTTCCTTTAAAAACAAACAAACAAAAACATGCTGAAGCCAAGAAACATTTAGTATATTTTTTGGTTGGATAGAAGTGTTCATTGCAGCTTTCTCTGTAATTTGCCATATCTTATAAAATTCAAAAACGTATGTAATGAAGGAATCATACATCCCATATCACTTTCCATGCAGTATATTCATGAATCCTAAGAGTGTGTGTGTGATTGCTATGAATATTATTATTGTGTGACCATTATGTCTCCAATCAACATTTCTCTGTGGCTTTTGTTCAATAAAAAAATCCCAAGTTACTTAATGAGTTTTCCTTCACGGAATACAGACAGCATTTAACTTCTACCTAATATAAACTATGCTGCTATAGACACTGTTTTTTGACACTGTTTTCAGGTAATGGTCCGTGTATATATACTTTCAACTCTAGTGAATACTATCACTGAGTTTTCCACAGCTATTCTAACAAGTTATACATTTAATCAGTAATAAATGAGAAAGCTGGTTATTTATTAGCCATTTCTTTTTCACATTAGGTATTCTGCTGTTGTGACATTGTCATAATTTGCCTTTCTCCAATAACTAATAAAGCCAAGCACTCTTGACACAGGAACACATATTAACCACATATGTCATTGACAATTACTATTGGCCATATTCTTTTTATGAGTTGGCAGTTCAATTTTTTCAGCAATTTTTGTTACAGATTGTGTCACTGGTATATTCGGAATGGTTTATGCAATGTTCATAAGCATATAATACCTTTAACATTAGCAGTGAGATTGGTAGTTAGTCTTCTTGATACTAAGGCAATTATGTCACTGTGTAAGCTTCTAGATTTAAATGCAGATACTGTTAATAAGAGTATATTCATTTTGTAAAAGTTCACTTTTCCAGACAACAGAGGTAATACAGTCCCAGGCCTATAGGACAGACGATAGGTAAAGCAGGTTCTCTTGAGTATGTTTGAACCTGAACGTATGCCTTCCCTCTAGTGTTGTCTCAAAATAGGCCACATTCACAGTGTGTGATGACCACAACCACCCAGTGTCTCAGGCCTGAGCATCAGTCTCATTGACAAATTATCATCAGCAACCTTGAGAATTTTCAAACAAGATAAGTTTTGGGATTTTTTTTAATCTGATTTTATTAGGTGTTTTTTGTTTGTTTGTTTGTTTGTTTTCTGGAACCTAACATTTGTTGTGACATAAAGCAAGATAATTAATAATAGTAGTAATAATAATAATAATAATAATAATAATCAGCATAAGTTCATTTCTTTTGAAATTATTATGGTCCCTAGTTCATAATATTTAATGTATTTTAAATTTCATTCATATTTTAAATGAGTGTTATATTTCTTTCATCTTAATTACATAAATCAAATTACTACCAAATAAAAATAACTAACACATTTGTACTAAAATCTTATCCCTCTCTATCTCTACACATTTCCTATTTCAGATAAAAAATAAAAAGAATATCTGAGAATATAACAACTTTGACAGTTGAGAAGACGTAGAAGACATCTGTCTTCTATGGGGAAGCTTAGGAGTTGCCAGTAAGTGGCATGATGCTTTGGTTATTAGTGCTTACAAACCAAGACCGGGCTAGGATCTGTGATATTTGGGTGTCCCTTTATTCATGAATGTGTTATCAACTTTCCCCATGTACAATGTGATTTTTGTCACTTGCAGTGCTAGCATAGATTTTATTCTGATAAATTCCCAGGAAATTTGGGTGTAGAAAAATAAGATTTGTATTAAGGTCAAAAAGGTCAAGTTTGGCTTTTTGGTTCTCCAAGAGCAAAACTGTTATTTAAAGCCAAATTTGTGGAATTCCAACTTTCTTATTGGTGACTTAAGTTCCATAGATTCTGTATATAAATTCTTCAGTAACATTTAATAATCTGTTCCTTTAAAGTTTTTCTCCATAATATTACAATCTACTTGCCGCAGAATCTTTGATGAAAAATTAACAAACACATGAACTCAAAGCAGACAGCATTTGTTTGATCAACAGATTTTTAATTAAAAACATTTCAACTAGCATATATTAATGTTACAAAATGATGAGCATCACAAGGCATGATCTCATGTGTGATGCTTAAACTTTCTGCCCACAGTCCTCTCTTGTACCCACTTGTCATGCAATTTCACTTCCTGCTCCAAACAGGCCCTTTCTATTTTCAGGTCTACATGTATACATTTCATAAGATAATCTGTTCACAGAGATAAAATATGTGATACTCATACAAAGTACTGCTCAAAATTAAAATGACTGTTAAGTTAGACATTGATTACAGCACTTGATTAACTGAGGTAAGGCTATTGTTTTGAGTTTGAGGCTGGCCTGGGCTACATAGCATAATTGTATCAAACCAAGAAAAAACACACATTAATCTATCTTAAGTACATATTGCTATTGGAAGTACACCAATATGAAAGAAATACAAATATAGGATGCAGAATTTCAACAGTATGGTTTCTGCAGAGAGTAAAAGATACAAGGAATGTTGGGGTGTGAGGGACCAGGTTCCTATTGGAGAAGTAAAACGATTGTCTGTGAGACTGTGATGATGTATATACGTCAGACATTTTGGCAAAATACAGAACATGAAAAGTGTGTCCTAACTGAAGTGGGGCTGACAGCCCATGATAATGTACTAACACTGGTTCACAAATGCAGCAAACACACCAATGCAGGATATCTGTAAGAGGAGAGACCAGGGGCAAGGCAATGAATGAGCACGTTCTCTGTATTTTCTTCTCAAGTTTTCTAGAAAGCTCAGTTTTCTTCAAAACCTATAGTCTACTAAAGAGAAAAAATTAAGTTGGCTGTATTATTCTTAAGATATATTAGTGCCATATAATTACCAATGTAATAATTAAAAGTCGTTTTAAAGTCCACAGCTTAAAAAGTCATGCATTTCTTTTATTTTTTATTTTATTTTATTTTTTTTATTTTTTTTGGTTTTTCGAGACAGGGTTTCTCTGTGTAGCCCTGGCTGTCCTGGAACTCACTTTGTAGACCAGGCTGGCCTCGAACTTAGAAATCCGCCTGCCTCTGCCTCCCAAGTGCTGGGATTAAAGGCGTGTGCCACCACGCCCGGCTTAATGCATTTCTTTTATAAGACACACTGTCAGCTCTGCTGGTTCATGTTGCAAAAAGAATTGGACTTCCAAGGTTAAAGAATAATGTGTATTAAAAGATTAAAAAGTAATTTAAAATATTTTCATCCAAAATGATTTTTATAGTAAACTAGACCCTACATTAATCCATACCAAAATAAACATCTAGGTGGATTTAAGACTGAGACATGTAATAAATATGAACATTATATATTTTTAAGAAGCATAAATTTGGGGTGGGAAGAACAGAAAAGATATAAACATTTTATAGAAATATGCAAACAAACAAAATTAGTTAATTCTCTCTAAACTGCCACTATTTTTCATTTACTAACAAAGGGGTAATAAAGACAACAGTCCAAGATCTCTTAGGAATTGATAATGACTAAAACAACAAATCAAAGAACAAACATGAACAAAATATAAATATTCAGAAATGCAAATTCAGATGCTGAAGTAAACAAAATTATTAAAATTTAAAGTAGTGAAGGAAATACTGTTCAAAAATATGATTACATCCTTGGGGCTAGAGAGCTGGCTCTGCTGTTAACAGTTTCAGCTCATGTTGTAGACGATCCAGGTTTGGTTCCCAGAACCCATATCAGAAGTATGTCCTTCAAAATACAGGGGACTGGAATCTTCTTGCATCCACTGACGCTTGAAAGTACATGCATATACTTGGCCACATGAACATACACATAAAAATAGTGCACATTTTTAGAAAGAAGTGAGAGGAAGAGAAATAACAAAAACTCCAGACCAGTGAAAATTCAAGAAGCTCTATACAATTTTTATAACAAGTCAGTTAAGAGTTCTCTTTAAAATGTAGCTGAACTATCAAGCTGTCTAAAGCCATAAATGTATTTATTCTGTAGCACTGAAGAAAAAATGTTCTATACATCACCCATGTTTGTTTCCTTTTTGGAAACCTCTATAAAATAAAACCAACAGGAGAGGATAGTTGAGAGGCATGGGTGCTAAAAAGAAAAACATACTGGGAAATCAGAGCAAGCGTCAGGAAGACTCAACAGCCTCCTGAGTGTGAGCCAAGGCTTGAGATCTGCCTTCTGCAATGCTCATTCGCTCATTAGAATGTCACTGACTGCAGAGAGTTTGGAATGTTGCAAATCCAGAGCCAAATTGTCATAGGTCATCTTTGGAGTCCTCTTAATAGTCATTTCTTGCCCTCCTCTGTGCCTGACCGAACCACTTCATGACCATTAGATAAGTCATTTGGAATGTACAAACAGTGTACTAGTTTCTGACCAACCAACGGCTAAAAAAGTAAAGACTGAGGCCTACAACAGAGGTCTCCCTGCTTAACCTGCCTTCCTAAAGTTTGTACCTGAGTTGGGTTTGGCCTAATGCTGCTTGTGTTATAATGTTAATTTTGGTCTCCAAAACTGTTTACAGGAGTGTCTGCATGTAAGACACTGAGGGACCCTGCCCTCAGTTGGTTCTGCTTGGTAAGTAAAGATGCAAGCAGACAATGGCTAGGTAGGACAGACAGATGGCTAGGTAGGACAGACAGAAGCAGGACTTTTAGGATTCCTGGGATTGGGAATTAGAAGAGGAAGAAGCAGAAACACCAGGAGGGGCATAGGACAGAGCAACCACATAAGAATTCTAGTGGCCACTTCCCTGATTGGGTCTGGGGTAGCAGAGATGGAATACAGATTTTAAGGGATGTTAACTCTGGAATACTGGAGGGGAGTGTTTGCTAGCTGAGAAGAAGTTTATATCTGCCCAATCATTAAGCTTGTCAAGGCATATCAGAATTAACTGGTGTGTGTGTGTGTGTGTGTGTGTGTCTGTCTGTCTGTCTGTCTGTCTTTTATTAGAGAATCCAGAGAGCTCTGGGGCGGGTGCGTGCTTGCGACCCATCGGGAGCACAGAGCAAGTTAACTAACTTGCCGATACATGTACCAATGTATTTGAAAAGTATCTTGATTTACAACTTTCGTTGCTTCATCACTATAAAAAATTTCATCAAACTGCTTTTACATTGGACCATAGAATTTGGGGTGACTTAAATTAGTGTTCTTCAGGCCATTGCCACTCATAGTTGATTTCGGAATTGGGTTTCTTATCTCCTTTGAAATGGGACATGGATGTTTTACATCAACAGAAGGAAACAACATGGTCATATTTTATATGATTTCAAAACAGGCTGTGAAGTTAGAAATTGAGATGGTAGACCTAAAAGTAGGAGTTTGGAAAACACAGCGAAGAAGAAAGGGTTGAGAAGTGCAAAGGAGCTGACCATCTGGAGTCATGTGTTCTGTATCATCATCCTCCATCTATGGCTCTCATAAAGGATCCTGACCAAAAGCAGCTCAGGCAAGAAATGGTTGGTGTCTATAGTACAATTCCAGGTAACAGTCTGTGATGGCAGGGGGTTAAGTGGTAGCAACTTAAACTGCTGATCATAATCCATCCACAGTCAAATAAAGTGAGAAATGGGAACACACACACACACTTGCTTGCTTGCTCTCGGCCAGCTTTTTCATTTCTTAAACTGAGAATAACCCCTCGACCAAGGAAAGAAGCCACCAGCAATGGGGTTAGTCTTCTGACATCAATTAACAGTTAAGAAAATCTGCCACAGACCTATATTCAAGGCAGTCTGCTCTAGATAATTCTTCATTAATACTCACTTCCCAAGAGATTCCAAGTTGTGTCAAGATGACAGTTAAAACTAGCCAGCACCAAACACTGAAGAATGGGTTGATGGGAAGGACCAGGGAGAAGAGAGCTACCTACCAGTCAAAGGCTAGGGCCCTTTCCTTACAGCTATGAGAATAAACAAGTCCTGCAGGTTATGGGCTGTGTGGAGTTGTGATAAATGATCCTGTAATGCTTTGGGAGGCAATGATAGGTCAGAATGTTTCCTCTATGAAGCACTAACCTTGCCACTTTTGCAGAATGGGAGGCACAGATTCCCCATCAGATTCATTAATGTGCATCTCCAGAAATGTGTAGGCCTAGGCCTAGATCTGTTTTCTGCTGAAGGAAGTTTTTTTTTTTTTTAACATATATTTAGATGAAAGAGATTATTCACTGTTTTTGTAGAGAACAAATTGAAAAAAAATAACCCTTTGATCTCCATTGTTTGGTATCATAAAAATATGTATTGTGGAATAGGTTTCCTGGAATGTGGCTATCTCTGATGTGTCAAGTTACTTAAAGCAACTCATTTTATGTTTTAGTTGAAAGACGAGCACACTATAGTTCAATGAAAACAGAGGAGTTGAGGTTTATATAACCTCAACTTTTTTTAATGTAACAAATGAGGACAGGAAACTTAGATTTATTTTAAAAATTAGATAACTTACAAGATCTCAGAGTGTCATCACAGTATCCCAGAACTATTGGAGAGAACTTCAGTGTTACTAAGTAGCCTAGAGAGAAAGTGCATTCTCTTAACTTCTCAGATGTTTATATTTTTTTTATATATCCATACAAATATGAAAGGGCTTGAGGCTGCCAGAAATAAGCATCAAAATACAACATAGGAGAGGGGGAGGGCTTATGTTCTCTTCATAAATATGATCATCGTTAAGCTTGAAGCCAAACATGCAAATTCTAACATTTTCCCTAAATCTGATACATAAACCGGAATCTTTTTGGAAAGGCTTAAAATAAGCAAAATGTGAAAACAGGGACAATTCTAAATTCCACCTGTGATTCCAGGGTCAGACAGCAGTGGAAAATTCAAATTCAGCTTGTGGGTTTACAGGAGGCCGTCCTGAGAATTAAAGAGTCTTAGGCTTCCAGAGAGTCCTCCTCCCCATCTGACGCTCTACCTGTCTCCTGGTTCAGGTTTTGCATTTTTAACAGGTGGTGGCAGGTGCTTGCAATATGCACACTGAAGTTTAATTTCCATCTGGGTGAACAAGAAGTCAGCTGCCTGGGGCAAGGGCTTATTTGCTGTGGACACAAGGAGGTTTGCTTAGAGAATGCCCAAAGTAAAGAGAATAAAGGCTTAACTGGGTAAAGAGGGAACACAGAAAATTCCCTGGGATTAGAAACGATGGGTTGGGCAAATATTCTTTACAGCATTTGATATTTGCAATATGGAAATGAAATTCAGATCAGAAAAACTGCTTCATGTACTTCTTAAGTCTCAAGGTCTCCTGAACTTTCTTGAAACTGAAACATCTAAGTTACATTTATATGCAGTTTGAGTGTACCAAGCTTAATAGAATATAAGATATATTCTTTAAATAAAACTCTATAGACTGAGTTTTGTGAAAAAAAAAGAGTACTTTGTTGCAAAGAGTTATTATATAGTAAAGGACACTTACATAAATAAAGCTTTCTGGGGGAAATCAGTGAGGAGTCCATTTTGTGGACAATCTTGCTATACAGAGCTACAAAACATGGATGTCTAATTGCAGTTTTGTGAGTCACTACTTTAAAATTTGCCCAGCGGTAGGGAATTAGGAGGGAAACTTGTGGGAGTTTGCATAGTTCTGGCTGAACCCAACAAAAAGAAAAATAGCCCCATGACTAAAAACCGAAACTATACATACATGAACTGAAATATGAAGTCTTAAACACACACACACACTTTTCAATTTTCTCATTTCTTCTTAAGGAAGAATAGATAAAGGCACATTTTCCCCCAAGGGAAAGCAGGAGAAAACTCCAAATTGTTTAAATACTTGAAGAAGCTGCCATGCTTGATAAATGACAGCACTCATTCCAGCCATTGCGACACATTGTTCTTTACGGCTGCATGTCCTACAGAGGCTAAGAAGAGACTTTAGAGTGATTACCAGGGCAGGGCTCTGCCTGACTCGATGCTTTCTCTGCTGAATCCCTTTCCCTATTTTAAGGCTTAGCTAAAAAGTCAGCCCTCTCCAGACAACTTGCCAATCTTCAGGAAGATGTTCTTGAAAGCAGACATTTCATTGGAATCTTGGACACACAATCATTAGCTAGAATTTCAGTCTATTTCTTATCGCTTTCTTCCCCACTAGATTTAATCTGTTTAGAACTCATTCCTTTTCATACCTACATTTTCAGTTTTCAAAGACAAATTTACAACATAAGGCTAATGACTTCTCTAAGCATCAAAATGCAATTTCCTGTCCTTTGTGGTCATGGTCTGAAGGTGCTGGCTTGTCCAGTAGTGGCCATGGAAAGAAAACCTTTGAAAGAGCCCTTGTCTTGGGCTGTATTAGCACACAGTCTTAATCCTAGCACTTGGAGGCAGAGGCAGTAGGATCTCTGGCACTTTGAAGCCATTCCAGTCCACATGGTGAGTTCTGGGTTAGACAGGGTTACATAATGAGACCCTGTCTCAAAATATGAAAATTCAAAACATTGTCAATATGGTGGACAAAAGTAAAAGTCAAGTTGAGAACTGATATATGATCCTACGAGAAGAGCAGTCATAGATCTATAGAGAGGATGGATCAGAAGATAAATCACCTAAATCCTACAGTAGTGGTTTCAACAACACAGCTTTCACTGTGGACTGAGTTATAATAAATAACTAATGAATAAGGTAGAGAAGTGATTTCAAGAGAGATGGAAGATCTCGCAATTTAGATAGCAGAGAGACCACAGTATCTTCCTGGGAGAAAAAGTAAATATCATCATAACTGGAAGATAACAGTTTTAACAGATCGTACCTCTCTGTAATATGAAGAAACCATTGCATTACACAACCTTAGGGGAAACGTTTTAGAACATTAATTGGCATCTTCTATGACTCAAGCCTTAGATACTCCCAGATTATTTGGAGACCAGAAAATTAGAATGTTGTTAGAAGTTTCATTATTTCTCTCTTACTCTGTATTTATCAGACCAGTTTTTGTCTTTACAATAGAAACCATAGCAGTCAATATTCCTGTTCTTGCATTCCACAGTGACAAATCTCCTGCTTGAAAAAAATAAAAATAAAATTCCAAACAAGCTTTTGGTTGGTATTGTGTAGATAATGACCTGAACGTGAAACAATGCATGTACCCAAATGTACTGTGGTTTGATACTGCTGCTTGGTTTGGCCCTAGAAAAGATAGGGTTTATAATACAAAGAAATATCTTAATTAACACAGCTACTTAGAAGGTTGATGTGGGAGTAAGTCTCATTGAAAGAACAATATGAAACCATCCCTAAAAATAATAAATAGAAGAATGCTTAGTAAATATACAATGAATGAATACATGTCTCTCTTTCTCTTAGGATAAGTTCATTTGCCAGGATGTCAGTAGTAATAAATAATCAGACAGGTTTATCTGGTTTACCCTTCATTAATGGGAATCTGATATTTCCTGAAAGGAAATCTTTCATGACTGCTGGAGCTGACACTGAGCAGTCCCATAGTACAATCTAAATCCCATGATTAAGCAACAGATATGAAAACATTTATCTGTGCAATCCATTGGAGTTTTGGTTTCTGCATTCTAACATTCTTCCCCCTCTTTTGTTTTTCCTCTTTGAAAATTAAATCCCTCACTGTTAGTGATCTGATGACAAAGATGAAGGTTGACTTTCTAGTTAATAACCTGCTGTAGACATGTTATTTAAACAACCTTAGTAGTGACCAAATGGGGTAGAGAATGACCTCATTAAAAGTAAAAATAAATAACTCTGGGTATAATTACAAGAAAAGGCTGACTGGAGATAGTAGAGCTCGTGAAGAACTAAGATATCAAGGAGAAAGGTACCACTCTTGAATACCTTCCTGGCTTGGTCAGGTTTCTGAATCGATACTTGGGGTTAGTGTCAAGCTGTTTGAAATCAAATGAGTGGCGAGCAAACGCCACCGAGACTTGAACTATCTCTCTCTGTTTCTTCAATGCTCTGGCTCCATCTCCCATCAATCAACAATCTTTCTGTACCCATGATTCTGAAACTCATGGAAAGCTACATGGCATTGTGCCAGGATGGACAGGTGGCAAGGGAATAATGGGTTAGTGTTTGTGTTTGGTTGACTAGCTGCATTCTTTGTGGTTTGAGACAGAAACTGAGCAGATCTCACCCTCTGGTGTACACTCACGAATGCTGAGATCCCAGGCAAGGATGACCTTCTCTAAAAGGGACACATGAATACCAAGTAAGTCCAGCTTGTTCCTATAAATGTCAGGCTGTGAACAACTATCACACTCTCTGTGACCCACCATTCTCTAGAATAGGTACGTTTTACCCTGTATAATAAGGTTTGTTCTTGTACATTATAAAACTGAATTGGCTCTGTGTTGCTGTGGAGCAGATGAACTTGTGGAAGCGAGTGTATACGTATAAATGTATGCCATTATTATTCATCCCACACTAAGGTTTTTAGATAGTAGTGGCTCAGAATTTATTATATATATTTCAGCAAATGAAGTTTATCAACATTTAATTGAAAGCAGTTTAAGCATACTGGAGTAGAAGGCACATCATTAAATCTCCATCACAGGACATAGCTATCCCATATCCTTTCTTCATTGGCTCTTGCATGGATGCTTTATTGACACTCTGCTGATCAATACTGTATAATAACTCCAAGAATGAGAAGGCAAGTATTGACTCAGAAAGTACACCTAATCATGGTGTATATTCAAACAAAGTAGAATATCAAAACTGTACTTGTGAGAAGGTGAATTATTTGCTAACAATTCGTTATATTTATAAGAGAACTCAAACAAGGAGCATTTAAAATTATTTTCGTCTTTGACTATAATGTGTGAATTTGTAATCTATGCTTATTTGGTGGTATAGATAAAATGTCTTTTTGCCAAGAATTCTGTCACTGTGGCAGTGTAGGCTCGCCTTGATCACTTGGAAATGTATCTTCTAACCACGTGACTCTTGAGCTGCTGCATTTTAATGACACTAAAGACGGAGTCATAGCTGCCAGCCTAGCATTTCCTCCTCAAACATGTCACTACCATGTCTTTTAAGCTGTAGCTAAAGAAATAAAATTCCCTCTGCAGTATCAGTCCAAAGTTAGGTAGGCACCCAATATATTTTACATACTCTTGCCTATAAAGTCTCTAACAGGCATTTATTTCATCCTCATGATTATGCAACTAGGAATGGCAGGGCATAGAACAAAACTGCTGTGTGCATCTCAAATTGGAGCTGAAGTTAGTTACTGGCATAGAAGAGTGTCGTGACTGGCATCCAGTTCTACTTTTGAGGTCAGCATTCTTTACCGTGTTGCCAACCTGAACTGAGATACTCAAATGTACAACATCATGGTGAAAAGAGCTTTGTATAAAACAAAAAACCTAGACCCAGGTAAGAAGGCTTTAGTGACTATGAACATAAACACAGCTACCTGGGAAATAGCTCATGGACACTCCTGTACCTACAAACACATTCTTACAGTACATGAAACCACAGGCATGCACTTTGATCCCCTCTTTAGGACGGTATGGAAAATCTTAGCAGTGTGCTTCTAAGGCACTCAGTTTTCTTTACAGTTCTGGACAAACCAGCTCTTCTGGGTTAACCATTCACAGCGTGTTCATGATTTTCAAACGTTTCTCTCTTTTCTTTTGAAAACTTTTCCACCTCTCTGTGATTTTTCATGCCTGACAGCTGAAACAAAGCATTAGCAATGATGACATAGCAACAGTGTGTTCTTTTCTGTGTTCTGACAATGAAACAATACAAGGAATGCACAGGCCTCAAGTACACCTACTTTTTTGTCCATTTGGGGAAAGCGTCTCTGTCGAGAATGTTCTTGCACTCTGTCGTTTTAAAATACAACTTTTCTTATATTTCAAATTAATTTCTGAAGCTGTTTAATTCCTTTTACCATAGAGCTGTTAGGTAAAATATCATAATTCACTATTTCTTTGGTTGTGTTTGTTGAAGTCACCAATTCTGCATAAATGCTTTAATAATAAATTCACTGACTGTATTCGCAAATCGGTGTGTGTGTGTGTGTGTGTGTCCAACTAGTTAATGAATTCCAGAGAACAGTGATATGTAATCACTGATGCTAGGAACAAATGTAATAGAAATGCCATTATCTCATCTTTAGAACAGACTATTCAGAAAAATACTGAAGCATGAGTTAAAGCGATGTAGAGAAAGACATTATGGTTGACTTAAATCTCATGTTTTAGAACAGGACCAAATGCAATAAACTCCTAAATAAACACCAAGCCACACTGTGCTTGAAATATATATTAAATAATTAATGACAATACTGATTAGAATTACTATTTTATTAATTTATAGAAATTTAGAAAGTCCCTGGGTATTTTTTTAATATCAAGAAAAATAGCATAGTAACTTAGTACTGAGGCCGTATTAAGAATTCCAACTTAAGGCCTTGGTAATTGCTAAAAATGAAATAAAATTAACTTTCAAAGTTTCCCACATAATATTAGATTAGAAACTGATAGTTCCAAAGCCAATTTTAATAGATTTTGCTTTTTAAACTATAGGAATTGAGGTTTAAAATGAGTAACCATAGTATTTCTCCTTAAGAAGTTAGTAGGGGAAAGAAAAATAAGAAGAAAATCTCTGCATTCATTAGCTTCAAATGATGTGAAATAAAAAATGATATTGTAGATACCTTGTACTCCCTAGCTGTGGTCACTAGCTTCTATCTCAGCAAAGTTGCAATTATTAATGGAGAAATGTTCCAGTAAATCTGTCTTGTAATATAAAGTATGCACCCAGTACCAGTGAAGTGACTGGTCTCTGAGTATATAGTGGAACATATGTGGAAATGTAAGGAGTTTCAGTCTGAAAGTACAGTCTGTGAGAATACATAGCTGTATTGTAGCCAACTAACTCAGGTGTCACAAACACTAAAGTCTGCTTTGGTGAGAAAGAGGCGGAACACCTTCTGGGTACAGAAGGTGCGTCCTGTTACCATTGGCTCATCAGGGTGTGGCCATAGTCATCAGCAGAGTCAGATATATATCACACAAACTCAAACAGAAAAATACTTGTTGGTCACTGTCTTGAATATCTTAAGAAAAGTAAACTTTGAGATGATGTGCTGTGTCCAGAATGAATCACAAATGCTCATCAGGGAAACACATTGATTATTGGTACTGTACTGTTTATGATTTGGTCAAAGAGTTTAAAGCAAATGGGATGCCTTATCTACCCCTTACTCCTTTACCGACAGAAATTAGCTCATTTAGCTAGGATCTAACATTGCTGGAAGTCCAGTACAAAAAACGCTAAGCCATATTGTATTTTTAAGATTACACTCTAATTCAAGATATTAAATAAAAGCAAGAATAAACCAAAAGAATATTCATTTAAAAAGTTACAATCTAGTTTTCAGCATACACATACATACATGCTTATTTTATCGTTTTGGATTTTGAATAATGAAGATGAACTTATTTGAGAAAGAGATTGATATGGGGCAGGGGGTTTCTTCTTTCATCAGTGTCTCTGAACCTCATTCTGTGCTTTTGAAGTCATATGACCCAAGAGGAAAAGGGTAGACATATAATCTAATTTCCCTTTTAAGAGCTTGGCCCTTCATGAAAGATTAGATTACACTTCAATAAACAGGCAAAAAAGTGAATTATTTCTTATTCCATTTCTAAATTTTGGTATAAGCTACTACCCCGCACCTGGAAAATACATAACATTTTGTTGACAGAAAATGATAGTCATTCTTGATATCTATGAAGAATCGATTCCACTTGGGAGGCAGAGGCAGGCAGATTTCTGAGTTTGAGGCCAGCCTGGTCTACAGAGTGAGTTCCAGGACAGCCAGGGCTACACAGAGAAACCCTGTCTTGAAAAAAACAAAAACAAAAAACAAACAAAACAAACAAAAACGAAAAACAAACAAACAAAAAATGATTCTAGGACTCCTACAGATATCATTATCAAAGCATCCACAGATCCTGTATATATGTTTGTTAAGCAGACATAGACCATCCCCCAACACACACACACACACACACACACACACACACACACACACACACACACACTACACACACACCACACACACACACACAAATGTGCACACACACCACACATACACACAAATGTGCACACACACACACTAAACTCACACACAACACACAGGCACACACACACACACACACACACACTCCTCTAGTTTAGTTACAATGTATCACAGAATGTAAATGTGAAGTAAATAAGTGTTATGTACTGCATTTCTCAGGAAATAATCATAAAGAATTCTCAACATGTTCAGAACAGATACAGTTTTCAGTTTCTAAATATTTTTATTCATAGTTGGCCAAACCTATGGATATTGAAGCTGGCTACAGAGAGGGTCAAACAATCTATGTTATAAAACAGGAATGAAAGGCCTGTCCTTATGAAAACAGACAGAAATAAAAACAAAAGTATCAGAAAAAATTGCCAAAGATGGTGTAAGATCAGAAATGTCACTGCTAAGGTGAAGAAAGCAAGAGAGACAACAGCTTGGGATTCTGTAAGTGAGGTGTGTTAACACTGGTGCCTGGAAGATCTGCAGTGCCCCATGAGTGTTTCCTCTGGGTCTAAACTGCCAAGGCACTTCCTGTGTGGTTAACATAGAAATAATTATACAACACGACTTGGGGTTTCAAAAGCAGGAACACCCAAAGCAGAAGCACCATATTCTGTTTGCTCTCAGATCCTGGAATTCCAAAGCGGATGAAACACTTTAAAAGCTATACTGACCATTTAGTAAGGGCTCCATTGTCAAGCCAGGAAGCTTGCTTGAGTGAGAAAGTGAAGTTAGTGGCTTCGTTCCAACCTCCAAGTAATAGCAAATGTCAGAAGAAACCGGAAGTCAGGGCCAGTCAAAGGAGAGGTGGCCTGATTTAGTCAACGAACTAAAATTAAGTATTTCTTTGAAGTTATTATATCACTCTTCAAATGAAATCATTTGGTTGGAACACTCAGAAATTTAAAGCCATCTTTTTGCTAACAGCATATCCACTTTGATTGTTTGCACACAAGTTTCTGTTCTTGAAAATTCCACATGTGTGATGAGTATAGAGGCACATGCAGGCATGTGCACATGCTGGCACACACACTTGTGTACACACACACACACACACACACACACACACACACGTTCCATTTATCTACGCTTATGAGAACTACAGTATGCTGCAATAAATTCTGTTATCTGGTACACGATCTCAACAGTCTTTCAAGTCTAGCTGGGTTAGACATGTTGATAATATCCTTATGAAACACATAATCGCATTTTCCAGTTTGGTGTGGTAAGTTATGGAAGGGCCCTCTGATGGCAACAGTGCTTTGTTAGACATTGTAAAGAAATAGATGACAAAATTACTGCACAAGAGCCTAAATTTCAAGAGTGTATTTTATTGAACAGACCGTTTTTTCTTTTCACTTATCTGATATTGATAACTTAATTTTCAGGCTGCAGAGCAAACAACTGGCTTTATTAATGTGTGTTTACACATTCCAGTTTATCATTCCATAGTAAATCTACTATCTAATTAAGCTTATCTCAAGGATTTAAAGTGATTCAGCCAATTAAAGAGCTGATGTATGAGTGTTGTAATGTTTACATTGCAATTAACAATGATAAGCACAGGTATGTCACACTTAATAAACGGAAATATTAAAATAATAGATGGAAAATTCTAATAAATAATTTGTTAGGCATAGAATGCCTCAACAAATTCTGAGGCATAAGATATTAATCTTATTTGCAAGGGTCTAGGGGACTATTTGGGAAAACTTACTTCTTTAGACATAAATTAAAACAACCACTCAAAACTAGGCAGTAGGTAAGCTAGAAAGCTGTATAGAGAAGGGTAACTAACCAAAATTGGGGACCACATAAGGATCCTTTTTTGAAATCTAACATATAAATTATCATTCATATGAAAGTAGAATTCCAGAGTATTCCAAAACTGAGAAGGAAAATTTGCATAGACTGTTTCCAGTGTAAGTGCTGAGTTTAAGTTTAAAATGTTAAGTTCAATGTGAAATATGTAAAGTTGTATGTACTGAAATCTCTGCTGTACACATTTCTTGTAAGCAGGGCCTTGACCCTCGTGCTCAAGAATAGCACTCTCAATCCTAGCTTGGTCCTGGCCAGCTTAGAGGTAAGCGTGAGCTCAAATCCCTCCAGTTAACAGTCAGCTGCTGTTACATAACAGAAAAACTCCAGCATGCAGTTTGCTTCTCTGGGTCTTTGAGCTCTTGATCAAAATTCCGCCAAAGCATTTCTGTCATGTCTACTTAATTTAATGCATGACTTCCCTTTCCCCAGGCCCAAGCTTATGGTAAGCATCCAAACCAGATAGAACTCTTCCCTGTACCCTTGCCAGGGAGCTTTCAGTCATGGGCTGAGGATTCCTTCCTGACAAATTCTTACTTAATACACTCATCTTTCACCATTCTCAACCCTCAACTCTGTCTAACACAATCAAGATCTACTCTCAGACATGGAGTTACGATTCTCTTTGCTATACATTAATTATGTCTCGAAGCTCACTTGGGCAGTAATTCCATTTTGTACTTCTCTGATGCATGTCAAGTCTTCATCCTAGTTATGGAACAAAAAGGGAGAGAGGAGAGGAATTAAAAGAGAATAAATATTATCTTCCAAGTATTCCAACTGAGTTGAAGCACTGGCACACTTACCATGCCAGAGAAGGTCATTCTCCTATCAAGTCCCTCCTATAGGAGCAGGTGATGAGGAGAAGGCAGTGGGCTGCCCTTCTTAAGCAAGCACACCTATGATTCTCATTCAGTCGTAATGATTCACTCCTGTAGTTCTATTCCTTGAGCAACAAACGCCATTCTAACAAGAAACATTAAGCTCTCATATACTTGTATGATGTTTTAGAATAAGTTCTACCATTTAATTGTGAGTTGAACCTATCTTTTCACTGTAAAAAGTACAGATGTACCTAAATACTGTCTTTGATTCTTCTCACTTTTACACCCTCATCCAGTTTGTTATTGACAAATGTGCCCTTGTGTCAATTTCCTTCTTCTGCAAAAGGCAACATTTTGCAATAACCAAACCCTGTTAGTTAGTATCAGTCCCTTATTTCAGAAAGGCTTGGGTGTTGAGGTTTGATCTATTGCTATGTATTATAAGGCTAAATTCCATACCCTTGTGCAAACCTTGTTCTTTGGTTTAAAACTATTTGTTAAATAAAATTAACAACAGCCAATTACTGGAAGGAGGAGAAGGTAGGTGCATTTGGAGTGACCTGGTTGCAAAAGGAGAGATAGAGAGAGGAAACCGCCATGAAGGGAGATGGAGCAGGAGAAACAGCAAGTATCTAGGGCTCACCTCTGGGGAGGTAGCTGGGTTAGCAGTTAGAAGAGTAGATTAGGGATTGCCTCCCCATTCACTGTCAAAGCCCAATAAGATAACCATTGCTGGAGTCTCATTTATTTGTTAGCTAGTAGGGGAACAAGCTTAAATTAGTTGAGCTACACTTGGGACCTCATCACAAGGCCAATGTGACTCTTTATATTAACTAGATGGGAGACAAGCCTCTGGATCTATCTGGGTTTTTTTTTCAGATGGATTAATTTAGATGGGAAGACCCATCATGCCAGAGCTAAACTACTGGACTTCATAAAAAGGAGAAAGAGAGATGATTACCCATTGTCATTTTTCTCTGCTTCTTGACTGTGGTTGCAATATGACTGGCCACTCAAGTTCCTACCACCACAACATTCCCTCCATGATGGGTCATACGTGTAAACTCTGAGCCAAAATAAACCTTACATCCTCGCTTCCTTACATTACCTTGTAAGGTAATTTGTTACAATAGCAAGAGAGTGAGCGCTGTATCTTCTGGAAATGGAATGACAGATTCTTGTGAGACATCCTGTGGATCTGGGAACCAAACCTGGGTCCTTTGCAAGAACTACTGCTTTTAAACACTGAGCCATCTCTGCAGTCCATTTAAGGACATTTCTGAGAGTTTATTTGTCTTTAAAAGTGGAAATATATTGCTATCGAACTGCGAAATCATCTGCTTCTGTGATCATTTCCTAAAGATTGTTTAAGAACCACAAGGAGATGATCCATTTCATTTGGGTCATTCACCAGGCTTCTTAGCATTAAGAAAGAAAGGACAATAGATGTCATGATAGAAAGGACAGAAATGTAATTAATCACCTTTAGAGTCAGGAAGTTCCCAAACATTGATTTGACTGGGTCTCTCCCTCTAGGCTGTGAAGGTGAATCTGTCCCTTTTCTTGTGTATATTTTGTTACCCCTTGCCTCGCTTTTACAGTCTTCTGTCTATAGATGCATCTAATTTCTGACTTTGTCTCTGCATGGGCATCTCTGCTTTGTGCTTCTGTGATGACATGATGTTTACTTTAGTATTATTAATGAAAAGAGAAGTATCTGCTCAAGACCCCAAGTTCTCAGCCCAGAGGAGATTTATTTGCCCCAGAGGGCCAGAAGGCAGGGAATCTGACACAAGGAAAAAAGATAGAGGACAAGGAAAAAGGGAAGCAAACAAAGAGTTATTTGTACTAAAGTGGGACAAAGGACAGCCTCTGGGTATATAGAGACAGACAGGGCACACAGTTAAAATGGCAGCTTACAAAGGTACTAGGGGAAATCCCATGCTAGGAGAACGTGTCCTTTCCTAATTGGGCACATTAACCAAGTGAGACAAAGGGGACCCTCAATTTTTAGACCTCAACTCTCCATCAGCTGGATCCAGCAGCCAGCCTCAGGAGGAGGAAGTAGTCAAACAAAGAAATAGATCCTGAGGGACCGCTTTAGGAATGTAATCCAGAGGCCTTCAGTAAGGCAGGGGGAATGGGAGAGAAGGGCAAGGCTGACCAGAGCCACGCTCACCAGGCTCAGGCTGGCCAGAGATCCAACCGTTAAATTCTGATTTCCTTTTACCTTTTTAAATTTATTTATTTTTAGGTATGAGTACTCTATCCATTTATATACCTGCATGCTGGAAGAGGGCATCAGATCACATTATAGATCACTGTGAGCTACCATGTGGTTACTGAGAATTGAACTTAGAACCTCTGGAAGAGCAGCCAGTTCCATTAACTGATGAGCCATCTCTCCAGCCCCAAATTCTGATTTCTTATGCAGACACACCAGGACTTAAAATCATAATCATAAAAATAAAATTTATATCCAAGTTTGAGGATAGACTGCTGGTGGAACAAATGGGCTGACCACGTAAATGGCAAGACCACTTTGGCTCCATGAAAAGCCAATAATACCATCTGGTTGTATATGACTTTATTGTTTATTGTTTGCAAAGATGATGAATGCAACATCTTACTGAAATGGTATGCTGTTATACAATGTAGGGTTAATGTTGATCTTAATCAGTAATTATGAGAGCTCTGTACAATTGCATCTTTGCCTGAGATTATGGTCTGACATATCCATTGCCTACAAGAAGGAGTGACTTACTATTGATCCTTAACTGACAAATTATTATACTAAATGTCTTCCTTATGTGCTTAGTGAAAAACATCAGAATGGTCAGTTAGTCATTAATATATAAGAAATAAAATTTGAAGATGGAGTTTCACTGTAGAAAGCAAAAGAAAATGAGAAATGGGATATAGAAGTAATTTTTTTCCAAATTAGTCAGACCTTGTGTAAATATTTACAAATTCAGTTGACTGGGTTACTGTTGTTGCTATTTTGTCAGGCATAAGAATGAACATAAAGTTGCTAGTGCTATTGTCGTGTAAGCCGAGGCTCCTTTTAATGTGATTTCCATGAAAACATTTATTTAAAGAGTGAATGGATTATCTACAAGAACAATCTATTTGGAGGTAGCACTTACATCCAATGAATGGAAAATACTTTACACACACTTCAACAGCTTTTCAGATGTGGAATAAATATTTAAATATCTCATGAAAATTTTTATTTAAATATGGAAAATTCTGAAGCTAATTTCACAAAAGTTCTACTCAACCCCAATTCTGGCTAGCGTGTATAGCCCTATTAAGACAGCAGACTCTCATTTGATAATATATATTTTAAAGAATAAAACAAGTAATTCTCTTTACAGAAACAAAACCCAGTGTTCTGAACTTAAAAGCTAGATACAAGCCTATAATATTAACTTATAAACTCAGTCTGCCTCTCATGAACAAGTTCAGGAAAAAGTGGAATAAATTATAGATTCTTTCTAAGAAAGAAGAAATAACACTCTCTTATTGTTTATACAATTGGACAAATGATGAGCCAATATAACAAACAAAATGTCAACATATATTTTGATATCTTCTCATTTATACTTACTTGTATTTTCATGTGTGCTATCCTCTTTGTTGGGTCTCTTTAGATCAGACCAAACCAAAAAGGTTAGGTTTAGCCTCATCCTTGTTCTTCATCTCAGAATAGCAGAGTGACTTATGGGAAATCAGTGGAGTTCTGTCACTAAGAAAAGTCACTCAAGGTCCTACTCCCAGGCCCCGGTCACCTATATGATCAATAGCTAGTTATTTTCTCTGTACTGAACAGCAGTTTCTATTCCCACCTTTATAGTGGTGATGTCTTTATTGGTTTGATATTTGTAAAGAAAAGATAAGACAACAATGACTTTAAAGTCATGATTTCTCTATTTGTTGGACAACCTTAAATAAATTATCTATAAAACAGAAGTGACAATAGCACTTATGAATAGACATAAGCTATGTGTAGATAAAAGAGTATGTTAAATGTTTATATACCTTTCCTCTATTAAGAATCAAATTAGTTTTATTAGACAGGAGTGATAAATCACAATTAGATGACACAAGGAAGATACAGATACTATAGTTTTCTATCTTCAGGCAAAAATCAAACAGCATAAAGCTTATTCACACATTTAATTCAAAATTGCTTTGTACACATGACCAATCAGGAAGTGAATTAGAACACATACTATTCTTACTTATTTGGTTTAATTTTTTGTTGTTGTTAGTGTTATTTATTTGTTTTGTTGAGAGATTTTACTCTGTAGCTCAGGCTGCCATGAAACTCACTACGTAGTCCAGGATGGCTCTCCAGTCTGGGTAATTCTCCTTCCTCTGCCTCATGTACTGAAAGCACATCCAATTCTTTATTATAAGCTACAGTCCCACTCTCTGTCATTCCTGATATCCTTAAAAAGATGATGAAGCACATTTGTCGTGTCAAATCATTTTCCTTAAAAAAATAATCATTTGTATAAACTCTAAAAATTAGAAATTTTTTTCTCTGTGTGTGTTCATGTGTATTCATATTCTAGTGAGGTATGCATGTGACTGATGCACATGTGGAGACATAATGACATTAATGTTGTGCCATATATGGCACACAGACACTTCTCTGGTGAGGATTGAAAGATATGCTCTATGAGTATAGCAACAAATCATCAGGGGTAATTTTAATATTATGCTTAATATTTAATTTTAATATTAGAAACTTTATTAATCAGTTTATAAGTAATCACAGAGATCTTATGTATTCCCATTTTCTTTATGTAATTTTTTTCAACAAACTTAAATTTATTTTTAGAGAAAGGACAGTAATTATCTCAGTAACTGCCTCACTTTTATATCAATGGCATCCTTTAATATTTTCTGCCTTGGAGCAGAATGACCCAATTTACTTCTTCCTCATTACCCTGTAAGCTTGTTGTGAATCCTTATCACATTTTTTTTACCTAGTAAAAGATCAAAAAATGTTAACCATGATGACTAGCTGGACCCCTCTTGTGTCAGTTGCTTTTCTGTTATTGGGATAAAAATATCATGACCAGAGATATCTTAAGGAAAAAAGTTTATTTTGTCCTTTAGGTTCCTCAAGAAACATCCATAATGGTAAGTGAAACAAGACAACAGGAACAAGAAACAATTGGAAAACGACAACATGTATACAGGAATCAGAGAGGAAGTTGGTAGTGGGGACGATTGTAAGCTCCCAAAACCCACCCTTAGTAATGGTTTCCTCCAGAAAGGTTCCGTGTCCTAAGGGTTCCGTGTCCTAAGGGTCCCTTAGCTACCTAAAACAGCACCACCTGCTAGTTGACTTCAAAACATGAGCCTTCAAGACTCCAAATATTATGAGAGACCTTTCTCATTCAAAGCACTCTTGGAGCTTGAACTGGGCTTACTGTAGGTTGAAATTTTACTGGTTTTACCTTGTCATGCTTTAATAACCACCCAGTCATCTTCCCCTCATTAATGCAATGTTTTCTCTCTTAATGTCATGTGTGGTCACCAAATTGAATGTCCTAAGTGAATAACTCTGGTCCATTTAGACTGGTGATCAAATGTCTTTAATTAGTTCATACTTAAAGTCTTCAAGATCCACCATACCCTGCATCTGCAACTACTTCTCTCTCTAATTTTAGTTCTTCCTTATCAACTTCTTTAGAAACCCTATATCCCAATTTGAAGTTTGTTGGCCATTCTTTTAAGTATCCAAAATGCCATCCTCCATATCATTCTGTATAATTCTCTCAGTTAAGAAGACTTCTACCTTTTGTCTCCATGTCAACCTTTTAAATAGTCCTTACCAGACTTTACCTTCTAACATCTGGCTTTATGACTTATATACCTACGTTGTCCGTCTTTATAGCTTATGGGTTCTTCAGGAAAGAACTGATATCTGGGCCACTACTTTCACTTCCAAAGTATTCATACCTCAATAATCAATTGCAGGCCATATGAATGCATTAATACTTAAAATCTTTTAGGGCAGAACAACAAGGAGACTATATATCTACTTTATGTGGAGGCTATTTTTCTTATCAGCAATATGGTGGCTTAATTGTGATATGATTTCTGGAGAACAAAGGAGCCTGACACCACCTCCAAATGTCTCAAGATTCCAGTAACCCAACTGTGGAAAGTGCTGGTAGCTGTTATTGTTACTCTGCCTAATAATAGCTTTGTTCCATGAGTTCAAAGGGTGGGAGCTTGTTAAATATAGTTATCTATCTTACCTGTTACCAATCAAAAACTTAAAGGCTGACCCACAGGGAGGATGGAGAAATATATAAAAGAATTAAGCCATAGATGAAATCAGTTGGAAACAAATACCATGGCAGGTCTGATGCTCTGTTGGAAATATTTCAAAGCCAGATCTCGGAGCCAGGAAAAGTCCTTGCTTGTCATGTTTTCCATCATTTCCACAGCCATGTTACCAACAATTGCTGGACATGGAATTGGAGAAAACATGCACCTGGGCTGTGACCAAGCTGTTATGAAGTGACTTCTTCACACTACTACATAGACACCATCCTTCATTGTGTGGGAAGATGACCTGCAGTGCATGAAGCAGTTTATGAAATTGATGCCACATTTTCATAGAAATTATTTTCTCCCACCCAGGTGTGGCATGTAGAAGTCCTTTATCTATGGTGGGAGGTCAGCCAGCTCTGAGATATATGCAGAACATAAAAATGTCATGATAATAAGCCTCCTTGAAGCCGCCATGATGGTCCTCTGTGTGGAGCTAAGGGAAGGGATGGAGCAAACCCATGTACAATGCAGGTCAGAGACTCTTATTTCTCATTTGCTCTTCTGCTTTGCAACTACCATCATTTCTCCTGGTTTTTTTTTTTTACTTTTCTCCTGCTTTTTTACCTTTTTATGTGAGAACATAAGTCTATCTCAGTGAGTCAAATTTAAGCCAGATACATTCCACCCTGCTCTCTGTTCTGGGGAGTTGATAGAATGTTAAAATATGTTTTTGATTGCCAGTGTTCTAAGTTACTCAGGATGATCAAAGAAAGAAGGTCTTGCAGGGTGAAGTATGATCATCAGGCAGCAGGAAGGTCCAACCTTGATGACCTGAAGCTTGAAATTCAATGGAGAAGCATATGTATTAATTGTTACACAGACTTTGGGGGGGAAACAAGATGCTAATGCAAAAGCCCCTAATCTAATGCATGTTTGGTGAGAAAAACACCATGTCCTGTAGCTTTTGTCCTTACTGTGCACTGTTTGCAGTACTCAATAATGCAAGACATTCCAAGTGTGCCAGGGCATTCCTGTGACTAAAGTCATGGAAAGACTCAAAAGCTCCTTTAGAAAAACTACTCTATAGATAACAGAAAACAACCACTGATTTCTTCAAGGTCATAGTACTTCCAGAAAACAAGTATTCATTCTGATGTGTACCCTAGATACAGTGAAAAACAGCTATTTCATTCTAATGTTTACCCTAGATACAATGATTCTACAATTCACTTGATGATCTATTCATATAGCCCCTTTCTTTCTTGTTTCTAAAGTATTCTACCAACTGTCTCTCTAAACTCTTTGCTGTTTCTGTTCCTAAGATATAGCAGAATATTTCCTTGTTTTACCAAATTATAACTTTCTAAGATCATTTTTAACCTCATTAATTGTTCAATTGTGATTGTATCATTTCTTACTATGCGAAGGACATAGCTGACACTCTAAATCATAACCATGTCTTCTTGGTGTATTTATTAATTATATTGATTCAGGAATAAAAGCAGTAAATAGTTCCTTTTACAGGGTGCTGTATACTTGATTTTAATTATGAAGCATCGATTCTACCAGATATTTATGAAATGAAGTCAGAGTTTAATATTTTTAATAAATAAGTCTTATTGACATAAATGAGCATTGGAGGTGTTCTGTATATTGTTTTGTCGCAAGATAG